>NW_022438514.1:7997-13988 GCF_009761245.1 Sapajus apella
TGAGACGGAGTTTCGCTCTTGTTACCCAGGCTGGAGTGCAAATGGCGCGATCTCGGCTCACCGCAACCTCCGCCTCCTGGGTTCAGGCAATTCTCCTGCCTCAGCCTCCTGAGTAGCTGGGATTACAGGCACACACCACCATGCACAGCTAATTTTTTGTAGTTTTAGTAGAGACGGGGTTTCACCATGTTGACCAGGATGGTCTCGATCTCTTGACCTCGTGATCCACCCGCCTTGGCCTCCCAAAGTGCTGGGATTACAGGCTTGAACCACCGCGCCCGGCCCCCTTTTTTTTGAGATGAAGTCTTGCTCTGTCACCCAGGCTGGAGGTCAGTGGTGAGATCTTGGTCACTGCAACCTCCACCCCTTGGGTTCATGCAATTCTTCTGCCTCAGCCTCCCAAGTAGCTGGAATTACAGGCACACACCACCATGCTCTGCTAATTCTTGTATTTTTTTAGTAGAGATGGGGTTTCACCATGTTGGCCAGGCCAGTCTTGAACTCCTGACCTCAGGTGATCCACCCCCTACTTGGCATCCCAAAGTGCTGGGATTACACGTGTGAGCCACCATGCCAGGGCAGAAATAGAAAAATTCTGCTCAGAGATCTTTAAACCATGTAAATATCCATATATGTGTAAAAGAAATTGGCAAGATCAGTTCTCCCCCAAACTGTAGCTCCCTTTTTCCACTGTTTCCTTTGACCTCTACCTGAAGAGCTTGTTAGACACAAATTCCTGAGATCCACTCTCAGTAATTCTGATTCTGCAGATCCGGGAGGGATAAGAGGGGCTTGAGATTGCATATCTGTTTTTTGTTTTTGTTTTATCTTGAGACAGAGTCTCCATGGAGTGCAGCGTCACGATCTCCACTCACTGCAACTTCGCCTCCCGGGTTCAAGCAATTCTCCTGTCTCAGCCTCCCAAGTAGCTGAGACCAAAGGTGCAAGCCACGATGCTTGGCTAATTTTTAGTATTTTTCGTGGAGACAGGGTTTCACCATATTGGTCAGGCTGGTCTCAAACTCCTGACCTCATGTGATCCACCCACCTTAGCCTCCCAAAATGCTGGGATCACAGGCGTGAGTCACCGCGCCCAGGCTGGCTTTTTTTGTTTGTTTTTTAAGACAAGGTCTCTCTCTGTCACCCTGGCTGGAATGCAGTGGCAGAATCTCGGCTCACTGCAGCCATGACCTCCCAGGCTCAAGCTATTCTGCCTCAGCCTCCCAGGTGGCTAGGATTACAGGCATGCACTGCAATGCCTGGCTAATTTTTTGTATTTTTGGTAGAGACAGGGTTTCGACGTGTTCTCCAGGCTGGTCTTCAACTCCTGAGCTCAGGTGATCTGCCCACCTTGGCCTCCCAAAGTGCTAGGATTACAGGCGTGAGCCACCGTGCCTGGCCTTGAGTTTGCATTGCTAACAGGATCCTGGGAGACGCTGATGCTGCTGGTCCATGGACCACAATTTGAGTAGCACTAGTCTAGATGATTTTCAAAGTCAAGCAATGCAGCTGACATACATAGTACATAAACGTGTTGATATTTTGTTGTTCCTTGATTAAAAATAAATTTCCTGCTGGAGGTGGTGGCTCATGTCTGCAGTCCTAGCAATTTGGGAGGCTGAGGTGGACAGATCACGAGGCCAGGAGTTCGAGATCATCCTAGCCAACATGGTGAACCCTGTCTCTGCTACAAATACAAAAATTAGCTGGGTGTGGTGGCGCACACCTGTAGTCCCAGGTACTCGGGATTCTGAGGCAGGAGAATTACTTAAACCTGGGAGGCAGAGGTGTGGTGAGGTGAAATTCCGGCATTGCACTCCAGCCTGGCGACAGAGCAAGAATCCATCCCCCACCCCGCAAAAAAAAAAAAAAAAAAAAAAAATCCTTTGAGAATGGAGGAGCATGAATAAGCTAAATCAAGTTGGTTTTGGCCAGGAACAGTGTCTCATGCCTATAATCCGGCACTTTGGGAGGCCGAGGCGGGGGGATCACCTGAGGTCTGGAGTTTGAGACCAGACTGACCAACGTGGAGAAACCCTGTCTCTACTAAAAATACAAAATCAGCTGGGCGATGGCGCATTCCTGTAATCCCAGCTACGCGGGAGGCTGAGACAGGAGAATCTCTTGAACCCAGGAGGCGGAGGTTGCGGTGAGCCTAGATGGCACCATCGCACTCCAGCCTGGGCAACAAGAGCTAAACTCCGTCTCAAAAAAAGAGTTCCCCTAAAAAAATCAAGTTTATTTTTTCTCCGCCATTTGCAAGCTGTGATATCCATCTGACCCCTTTCTTTGTTTTGTAAAATGACAAACCATCCAGGTTTGCCCAGAGCCTTTCAGTGCTAAAACTGAGGTAGTCCTGGTCAAATGGGATGATTGGGTGACCTCTTCATTCAGGAGGCCTGTGAAATCAAAGGAATATGTAAGGAAAAATGAGTTTGTTTCTAGGCCTAATTAACAACTTATTAATATTATGACCTTAAATTGGGCATTTAAATTCTCTTTCAGTTTTTACACCTGTCAAATGGCGATAACATTACCTGCTTTACTTACTTCACACAAAAGCTTGAAGATCAACTGAAATAGTGTATATAAAAGATTTTTTTTTTTATTTTTTATTTTTTATTTTTTTTATTTTTGAGACGGAGTTTCGCTCTTGTTACCCAGGCTGGAGTGCAATGGCGCGATCTCGGCTCACCGCAACCTCCGCCTCCTGGGTTCAGGCAATTCTCCTGCCTCAGCTTCCTGAGTAGCTGGGATTACAGGCACGCATCACCATGCCCAGCTAATTTTTTGTATTTTTAGTAGAGACAGGGTTTCACCATGTTGACCAGGATGGTCTCGATCTCTTGACCTTGTGATCCACCCGCCTCGGCCTCCCAAAGTGCTGGGATTACAGGCTTGAGCCACCGCGCCCGGCCTATATAAAAGATTTTTAAGGCTGGGTGCAGTGGCTCACGCCTGTAATTCCAGCACTTTGGGAGGTTGAGGCTGGTGGATCACTTGAGGTCAGAAGTTCAAGACCAGCCTGGCCAACATGGTGAAACCCCGTCTCTACTAAAAGCATAAAAAGTAGCTGGGCGTGGTGGCGCGCGCCTGTAATCCCAGCTACTTGGGAGGCTCAGGCCGGAGAATCACTTGAACCTGGGAGGCAGAGACTACAGTGAGCCCAGATAGCACCACTGCACTCCAGCCTGGGCGACAAGAGCGAAATCCTGTCTCAAAAATAAATAAATAAATACAAATTTAAAATGTTTTTATTAAAATACCATACACATATGGAGACAAAAATGTAGCTTACTTGTTTTGCTTAGAACTTGCTATTTACTGCCAAAAAAAAAATAGCAAGTCAGCAATCTCATTCCTAAGTATACACCCAAGAGAAAAGAATTCATTTGGCTGGGCACGGTGGCTCACACCTGTAATCCTAGCACTTTGGGAGGCTGAGGTGGGTGGATCACCTGAGGTCAGGAGTTCAAGACCAGCCTGGTCATCATGGTGAAACCCCATCTTTAAAAAAAAAAAAAGAAAGAAAAAAAAAAAGAATTCATACATTGAGCAAATGAAAGGAATGTTTATAATAGCTAAAAACTGGAAATAATGATGTGTACATCAGTGGGAGAATAGATAAATAAATGCTGGCATAGCCAAAGGTGCAGTGCTCCTCAGCAGTAAGAAGGAACCAAGTACCAACACTAGCATATAACTCATAGACACTACTGCTCAGTGAAAAAAAGCTGCGCGCAAAAGAGTGTATACTGTATGGTTCCATTTAAAGGTCAAGAACAACAAAATTCACTGATGATGACAGAAGCAAAAATAGTGGTTTCTTCTGGCAGGGGATGCTGTAGACTGGAACCGGCACAAGGAAAATATATATATTTTTTGAGATGGAATTTTGCTGTGGTTGCCCAGGCTGGAGTCAATGGCACAATCTCAGCTCACTGCAACCTCCGCCTCCAGGGTTCAAGTGATTCTGTTGCCTCTGCCTCCCAAATAGCTGGAATTACAGGCACGCACCATGATGCCCAGCTAATTTTTTTTTTTTTTTTTTTTGAGACAGAGTCTCATTCTGTCGCCCAGGCTGGAGTGCAGTGGCACAATCTCTGCTCACTACAACCTCTGCCACCTAGGTTCCAGTGATTCTCCTGCCTCAGCCTCCTGAGTAGCTGAGATTACAGATGCATGCCCCTGCTCCCAGCTAATTTTTCTATTTTTAGTAGAGATGGGGTTTCACCATCTTGGCCTGGCTGGTGTTAAACTCCTGATCTCGTAATTCACTCTTCTCAGCCTCCCAAAGTGCTAGGATTACAGGTGTGAGCCACTGTGCCTGGCCAATTTTGTATTTTTAACAGAGATGGGGTTTCTCCATTTTGGTGAGGCTGGTCTCGAACTCCCGACCTCAGGCGATCTGCCCGCCTCAGCCTCCCAAAGTGCTGGGATTACAGGCATAAGCCACCACCCCCAGTCTTCTTTTTTTTTTTTTTTTTTTTGAGATGGAGTCTCCCTCTGTCACCCAGGCTGGAGTAGAGTGGCATGATCTTGGCTCACTGCAACCTCTGCCTCCCGGATTCAAGCAGTTCTCCTGCCTCAGCCTCCTGAGTAGCTGGGATTATAGGCACGTATCACCACGCCCGGGTAATTTTTGTAGTTTTAGAGACAGGGTTTCACCATGTTGGTCAGCATGACTTCGAACTCTTGACCTTGTGATCCACCCACCTCGGCCTCCCAAAGTGCTGGAATTACAGGCCTGAGCCACCGCACCCAGCCCTTTTTTTTTTTTTTAACAATTTCCTTTCTTGTTTCTTCTTTTCTTTTTCTCTTTTTCCATCTGCCCCAGGTAGCCACCAACTTAGTGCTGCTTATGTCTATCATATTCTGTTTTCCAGTCTCCATTACTTAGTCATCCTTGTCCCTGCCTAGAAATTTTGCTTCTTCAAATTCCATTCTTTAACTGAGTTCTTACTTGGACCGCTCAATCTTTGGACAAGACAACATCTTTTTTTTTTTTTTTTTTAAAGACGGGGTTTCACCATGTTGGTCAGGCTGGATTTGCACTCCTGACCTCAGGTGATCCACCCGCCTTGGCCTCCAAAGTGCTTGGATTTACAAGCATGAGCCACTACGCCCCGCCTAGACAACATGTTTTTTTTTTTTTTTATACAGCGTTTCGCTCTTCTTACCCAGGCTGGAGTGCAATGGCGCGATCTTGGCTCACCGCAACCTCCGCCTCCTGGGTTCAGGCAATTCTCGTGCCTCAACCTCCTGAGTAGCTGGGATTACAGGCACGCGCCACCATGCCCAGCTAATTTTTTGTATTTTTAGTAGAGGCGGGGTTTCACCATGTTGACCAGGATGGTCTCGATCTCTTGACCTCGTGATCCACCCGCCTCGGCCTCCCAAAGTGCTGGGATTACAGGTGTGAGCCACTGTGCCCAGCGACAACATCTTGATAAAAACATCCAGAGGCCAGGGATGGTGGCTCAGGCCTGTAATCCCAGCACTTTGTGAGGCCGAGGTGGGAGGATTGCTTGAGTCCAGAAGTTCAAGATCAGCTGGGGCAACATCCAAAACTTCATCTCTACAAACAATACAAATAATTAACAGGGCATGGTGTTGCCCACCTGTGGTCCTAGCTACTTGGGAGGCAGACATGGGAGGATCATTCAAACCCTAGAGCAACCTCCAGGTTGCAGTGAGCCATGATCATGCCACTACACTCCAGCCTGGGCAAGAGAGCAAGACTGTTACATACATATACACAAATCGATCAAGACATCACAGCTTTCTAAATCCCGAAAGATTTGAATAAACTTTTTTTTTTTTTTTTTTTTTGAGACGGAGTTTCGCTCTTGTTACCCAGGCTGGAGTGCAATGGCGCGATCTCGGCTCACCGCAACCTCTGCCTCCTGGGTTCAGGCAATTCTCCTGCCTCAGCCTCCTGAGTAGCTGGGATTACAGGCACGCGCCACCATGCCCAGCTAATTTTTTGTA
>NW_022438515.1:0-13983 GCF_009761245.1 Sapajus apella
TTAACAATTTATGATAGATTTATGGGGACATGACCCCGTCCTGAGTCAAGGAGCATCTGTAATCATGCTGAAAATGGGAGTGGCTTGTGTGAGGACATGGGGGAGTGTCACAAAACACAAGTGGACCAGGGCCTGCAGGGGGACACCACAGGCTGCCTTTGGTTCAAACCCAGGGCTCCCTCCTCTGTGTCTCCTGCTGCAGGACAGACACCAGGCTGGCAGCTCTGCAAATCCATGCTGTCTGAACAGCAGGACTTCAAATCCACAGCTGGGGGTTATGGGTGATGTTGGAGCAGGAGCAAGGCAGGGGGGACACATCAGGGGTTGCACCTGCAGCCACATTGGCAGAGCAAGTTCGTTTTCATTTTTCTTTCCTTCTTTGAGACGGAGTTTCGCTCTTGTTGCCCAGTCTGGAGTGCAATGGCATGACCTCGGCTCACCGCAACCTCAGTGTCCCATATTCAAGCGATTCTCCTGCATCACCCTCCTGAGTAGCCGGGATTACAGGCATGCACTAGCAGGCCTGGCTAATTTTGTATTTTTAGTAGAGACGGGGTTTCACCAAGTTGGCCAGCTGGTCTCAAACTCCTGACCTCAATGGTCCACCTGCCTCAGCCTCCCAAACTGCTGGAATTACAGGCGTGAGCCACCGCACCCGGCCCTGGTTCCCCTGCCCTGCCTGCTGGCTCTGTGCAGCCTCAGCTTCTCTTCCCCCAACCCCTAGGTGATAATGAGCAACCCCCACTCCCTGAGGTTCTAGGCCACCTTCTATGAGAGCGGTTACAAGTTACATGGGAACTCCAAGTACAATCTGGTGGGCTATGTCCCCACCAAACCTCGCCACATGTCCCCCGAGGGCTCCCTCTTCCTTCTTCCCTTACCAGCATAAAGAGCTGAGGAATTTCCAGACAACACAGCCCCTAGCCCTGCCCCGTTGTGGGAAGATGATCAGGCAGCTTCACCTACACACCTTACTTCATTAAAGTGTCACACGGGTCAGGTGCGTGTGAGCCTGTAATCCCAGCGCTTTGGGAGGCTGAGACAGGTGGACCACAAGGTCAAGAATTTGGTACCCGCCTGACCAACATGAAGAAACCCCGTCTCTACTAAAAATAAAAATTAGCAGGCCGTGGTGGCATGTGCCTGTAATCCCAGCTACGAAATAGGCTGAGGTAGGAGAATCACTTGAACCCGGGAGGCAGAGGTTGCAGTGAGCTGAGATTGTGCCACTGCACTCCAGCCTGGGTGATAGAGTAAGATCGCATCTCAATCAATCAATCAATCAATCAATCAAGTGAGTAAGTATCACATGGGAGATTCCCGCATGGCATGACGGGGAGGAGCCTAACCCAGCCTGAGGCAGCACAGGAGATCTGAGTTAGCTGAGCAAACTGAGGCATAAGGATTAGTGGGGGCAATTTCCACAGCGCAGGGGCCTGACCAGCTGCAAGTCAGCAACAGCAAACTTCTTTGACCAGGCTCATCACATCCAGATGAGTGAGAAAAACAATCACTCCTCACTGTGTGTCCCCAGAACTCTGGGAGCAAGTGAGCGGGAGCCGTCATACTGGGGCCATTTTTTCTGTGAGCTTCCAGAAGCCTTTCACAGGCGGTGGGATTAGAACGGAGCAGGGCTTGGCCGAGCGCAGTGGCTCACACCTTGAATCCCAGCACTTTGGGAGGCCAAGGTGGGTGGATGGCCTAGGGTCAGGAGTTGGAGACCAGCCTGGCCAACATGGTGAAACCCCAGCTCTACTAAAAATACAAAAATTAGCCAGGTGTGGTAGCACTCAACTGTGGTCCCAGCTACTCAGGCGGATGAAGCAGGAGAATCTCTTGAACCTGGGAGGTGGAGGTTGCAGTGAGCCAAGATTGCATCACTGCACTCCAGGCCTGGGTGACAGAGCAAGACTCCATCTCAAAAAAAAAAAAAAGCCGGGTCAAGGGACAGAGTGGGGCTAACTGGCTTCCAGGTTTACCTTTCCTCCAACACCCCATCTCTCCCACAGTCCTGAGTTGTGGGATGCCCATGGTGTTCCACAGGTGCACTTGGGATTTTCTCTCCTGACCCCACAGGATATTTACCTAAAACAGAAGCAGCACTGAGGCAGGACCGACCCAACTTCACTTCCAGGCATGCTGTCTCCTGGCCAGAGGCGGGGACTTGGCTGCCTACGGGAAGTCCCTTAACAGGAGCAGAGAGAAGCAGGGCTGAGATCACAACCCCAGCTGAAGAACAGTAAAACAGGATCATTAAAACACTTTACAAGAGCCAGGTGACGTGGCTCACACCTGTAATCCCAGCACTCTGGGAGGCCGAAGTGGGTGGATCACCTGAGGCCGGGAGTTCGAGACCAGCTTGTCCAACATGGTGAAACCCTGTCTCTACTAAAAATACAAAAATGAGCCAGGTGTGGTGTCCAGTGCCTATAATCTCAGCTACTCAGGAGGCCGAGACATGAGAATGGCTTGAACGTGGGAGGAGGAGGTTGCAGTGAGGTGAGATCATGCCACTGCACTCCAGCCTGGGTGACACAGTGAGACTCCATCTCAACAACAACAACTACAACGATGACGACGACGACGACGACAAAACGCTTTACAAATGGTGGTCCCTCAAAACACTTACACACAGCATTGCCATTTGCTCTACCAAAGCCACTGCCATCCATCCCAAAAGAATAGAAAGCAGGAACTCTGGGAGCTATTAACACACGTGTGCTCACAGCGGCGTGACTCACAACAGCCAAAAGGCAAAATCAACTGACGGGTCCACCGTCAGATGAAAAGATAAACACAGTGTGATCCATCTGCACAGCAGAATATGACTCAGACTTAAGAAGGAAGGGAGGCCGGGCGAGGTGGCTCATGCCTGTAATCCCAGCACTATGGGAGGTCACGGTGGATAGAGACTCTGTCTCAAAAAAATAAATACATACAAATAAAGAGAAATAACAAAGGAAGTGAGAATATATCGTGAGTGACTCTAATAAGTAAGGACTGAAAGCGTTCTCAGCTGCTGATAGCATTACTACCAACCGGTTCAGTTATGTTCCTTTTCCCTGCTGGGAAGACCTGCACTTGTCCCCCGGGGCTCACCTTTCTGTACACCAGGCCAGTGATGACCGACTGCAGCCTCATCTGCAGCACCTTGAGCCGGTACGTGTTCTGCTGCTTCAACAGCGTTTGCAGGCAGGCCGAGAGAAACATCAGCACCGCGAGGAGGCAGTCCTTCCAGGCCGGAGGCTTGAGATCACCAATAAACTCCAGGAAAAGACTTGCAGGGGAAGGAGGGAGAAGGTACAGCTGGTGAGAGGAGGTGCCCATGTGTGTTGCCTTTGCCCAAACCAGGCCAGGTGTGGAGGATCGGTCGGCGTGGTTGACTTTTTCACAATCATGATCTCGGTTATTTCCCCCATTCTCCCGCTTTGTTATGGGCTAAATTGTGTCCTCACAAAATTCGTATGTCGAAGCCCCAACCCCCGGTATCTCTGAATGTGACTGTATTTGGAAATAGGGCCCTTAAAGAGGCAATAAAGTTAAAATGAGGTCCTTAGGCTGGGTCCTCATCCAGTCTGACTGGGGTCCTTGTAAGAGGAGAAAATGTAGACACACAGGGAGACACCAGGGCACACACAGAGGAAAGACCATATGAGGACCCAGGGAGGTGACGGCCAACTGAACGCCAAAGGCAGAGGCCTCAGATGGAGTCAACTTGCGGATACATGACCTGGAACTTCCAGCCCCCAGAATCATGAGAAAAATACATTTCTGTTGTTGAAGCTACTCAGTCATCGGTGATGCTCTGTTACGGCCGCTGAGCAGACACCGCTTGAATCCGGGCTGGCCACAAAACCACCTTTGACCAACAGAGTAGAATGGAGGTAAAGCTGTGCCAGCTGTGAGCCTCAAGAGAAAAATGTGGCTTTCGGCCTATTGCTTAGAAGCCTCCCGAGCAGCCACATGAGCAAGTCTGAGCTAGCTTTTTGGAGGATAGGAACCCACATGGAACAGAAAGCCATCCCAGCTTCAGACACACAACTGCAGGCACATGAGAAAACCCAGCCAAGAAAAGAAGAACCACCCATCTGAGCCCAGTCCACGTTACTGACCCACATTACCATGAACTAAATAAATGAATGCTTATAATTTTAAGCCACTCACTTTTGGGGCATTTTACAACAAAAGCTAATTGCTGCAGTCATGTGAGAGCTTGCTTATTTGCCCTTCTGGGGCACAGTCACTTTCTCATTAATCATTTTCCTTTTTCAGTATCCTTCTCACCCACCCTCCAGCGTCCCGAGCACGAGATCTATAGGCAGAGGCATAAAAGCTGAAGCCCTCCGACTCTGGAGGGATGCCATTAAGAGACCACCAGCCTTAGCAGAGCTCCCGAAGTCTGGACTCACCTAAGCAGCTTGGGGACAGTGAACCTGAAGACATCACTGATGAAGAGGCTGTGGGTCCCAGGAGGAAGGTAGCATGCAACAGCTGCCAGATGGTCCCCTCTTGCCATAGGAACGGCTCAGTCTCTGGAGCCTCCAAGCCACTGCCTCCTTTCCTTTTAAACACTATTGCCTCGGTGTGCCTTAGAGGAAGGGGGAGGCTGGCTCTGGGTCCCATTTTATACTCTCAGCCACCAGCAGCAGCGCCAGGCATTAAAAGCTTGTTTTCCTAACAATGGGCGTGGGTGGGTGTGGATCCAGCCTGGCTCCCTCACCTGTGCCTTCTTATCACACTGAGTACCCATTTAAGAGGCAGGCACAGGAGTTGTGGGGGAAGGGCAGGAGGGCAGCCCTGAGGACTCTTAGATGGCCATGGGAAAGCACACACGTTGAGCACCTATTACGTGCCAGACACTTCCCAGTCATCCTAAGACCGCTGGCAAGCCAAATGTTGTTCCCATTTCACAGATGAGAAAACTGAAGCTCAGAGAAGTGCACTTTTCCAAGGGCACACAGCTGAGAAGTAAAAGCTGGGATTCAATTCCGTCTCTCTGCCTCCAGAGCCCATGCACTTTTCTTTTTTTTTTTTTTTGAGACAAAGTCTCACTCTGTCACCCAGGCTGCAGTGGAGTGGTGTGATCTCGGCTCACTGCAACCTCTGCTTCCTGGGTTCAAGTGATTCTCTCACCTCAGCCTCCCGAGTAGCTGGGATTACAGGCAAATGCCACCACGCCCAGCTAATTTTTGTATGTTTAGTAGATGGGGTTTCACCGTGTGGGTCAGGCTGGTTTTCAAGTCCTACCTCAGGTGACCCACCAGCCTCAGCCTCCCAAAGTGCTGAAATTACAGGCCTGAGCCACTGCTCAGCCTCCCGTGTGCTTTTTAATCTATCATGTTGCTAACCTGAGGGAAGAACACCACCCCCTCTTCCACATGCACAACCAGCCAGCCTTTAGGTGGTTTTGAACCGGTAGAGAATCACAGCTGATATGCATGGGACCTGGTGCTCTGGCTCTGGGTGAAAGCACAGACAGATGCTCAGGCTGCCTCAAACTCATAAGATCCCTAGCCTTTGGCCATGACCAGTGGCCACAGAGAAGAGCTAAATTGAGGAACAGGGAGGAGGTGGTAGCGGGAGGCCCAAGGGCCCTTCCAGGGCAGGTCAGAAGGCCTGGGCCATAATGGAGAGGCTGGGGTGATGCAGTTGCTGACAGCCGGTGGCTGTGTGGTCTTGGGTAGGTAGGTTGCTCTCCTCTCTGTGTGTGAAAGGATGGGTGTGGTCCCCCTCTGAGTCCCTTGTGTACCTCTGACAATCTGTAAGGTTATCAGTAATTGCTTGCTTGCTTGCTCTTTTGAGACAAAGTTTCAGTCTTGTTGCTCAGGCTGGAGAGCAGTGGCATGATCTAAGCTCACTGCAACCTCCATCTCTCAAGTTCCAGCGATTCCTCTCCCTCAGCCTCCCAAGTAGCTGGGACACACCCCCATGCCCGACTAATTTTTGTCTTTTTAGTAGTGATGGGGTTTCACCACGTTGGCCAGGCTAATCTTAAGCTCCTGACCTCAGGTGTTCCACCTGCCTTGGCCTCCCAAAGTGCTGGGATTAAGGGTGTGAGCCAACATGCCTGGCCACTTATCAGTCATTTCAATCCCCATTACAAATCTCTGACCCGGGGCCACGTGCAGACACCAGCTCCTTACACGAAGGAGCTCACTGACTTCCCTGA
The DNA here is from genome assembly GCF_009761245.1 of Sapajus apella. NCBI lineage: Eukaryota > Metazoa > Chordata > Mammalia > Primates > Cebidae > Sapajus > Sapajus apella. The sequence goes on from NW_022438515.1 coordinate 6,170, forward strand.
ACCCCCTTGCCAGGTGGGTATCATTAGACTCTCCATTTTACAGAAGGGGAAGGAAGCTGAGGCTCTGAGAGGTGGCGATAGCAGCCCGAGGTCACACAGCAAGGGTAGAGCAGGGATTGCAGCCTGGATCTTGACTTAGGGTTCCTAGAGTGTTTCTTGTGCACTAAGGACCCCCAACCCCACCATAATAATAATAAAGGAAGCATAACAAAAATCCCCTTGTGAGCTCGGGTGGCAAGACCCTTGCAGGCCATGGTCTTTGTCCCTCATTGCTGGCCCGATCTGGTGTTTGGTTTGGCATCTATGGAGGGGTGTGGCTCAGCTCTGTTACTGAGTGGGCATGGCCTGCTGCTCACAGGTATTTTGGCATTTGGGTCTCAAAGCCAAGAAGATGCCCCTTCCATGCAGAGAGCATCCCTGACCACCCTTCCTGTCTGTCGCCACCATTTCATTCATTGCCTTCACAGCCTTGCCCATGGCACCAACCCTCCCTTTGTCTTGTTAGAACCCCAGCTGGGTAGACTTTGCCTGAGTTTTTTACCAAGATGTCCCCAGTATCGAGTCCAGCTCCTGCACACAGTAGGAGCTCAATAAACACTTGTCCAACGAATGGGAAAAGCAGACTGAGTGATATGTGTAAAAGGGCCTAACAAGAGTGCCCAGCACATGCTGTTATAAACATTTATAGAAGGAAGGATGGACCCTGGCTGGGTGGACAGAACTTGGCTTTGGAGCCAGGAGACTATGGTTCCAATGCCTGCTTTGTCTTTTCTCCTCTGAGCCTCAACGTTTCCATCTGTAAAATGGGGTGAGGAAAGAGTTGATTGGGGAGTTTTCTTTCTGGCTGGAGATTTTACTCAGTTCGGTTCCAGCTGTTTGCCTGGAGAGTCACTGTGTTCAGCCTGCAGGCTCCATAGCAGGCATTTTCCTCTTCTGGAGGTCTCACCTCCCATCAAGGAAGAGTTCCAGATTGCTGTCTGATGTCTGGTCTCTGGACTGAAGGCCATTTCGTGCAGGACTCACAAATGACCATGGGGAAAGGCAGGGGGTATGCATGAGTGGCATGGGCAAGGTGTGAGTTGGGGGATACAAAAGGGAGTGGTGAGGGCTGGGTGCGGTGGCTCACACCTGTAATCCCAGCACTTTGGGAGGCCGAGGTGGGCAGATAACCTTAGGTCAGGAGTTCAAGACCAGCCTGATAACTTGAGCAACATGGAGAAACCCAGCCTCTAATAAAAAATACAAAAATTAGCTGGATCTGGTGGTGAGCGCTTGTGGTCCCAGCTACTTGGGAGGCTAAGGAAGGAGAATCATTTGAACCTGGGATGTGGAGCTTGCAATGAGGCAAGATGGTGCCACTTCACTCCACCCGGGGTGACAGAAGCAGAGAAAAGGAGGGAGGGAGGGAGGAAAGTAAGGAAAGAAGGAGAGGGGGTAGGGAGGGAGGAAGAAAGAAAAAGAAAGAGAGAAAGAAAAACAAAGAAAGGAAGAGAGAGGGAAAGACAGGAAGGAAGGAAGATAAGAGAGAAAGAAAGAGAAAGAGGAAGAGAGAGAGAAAGAAAGAGAAAAACAAAGGAAGAAAGAGAGAGAAAAGAGAGGAAGGGAGGAAGGAAGGAAAGAAGAGAGGGAGGGAGGGAGGGAAGGAAGAGAACAGAGAAAAGAAAAAGATACATGCACGCATATGCTCATTGCAGCATGATTCCCAATAGCAAAGACATGAAACCAACTTAAATGCCCATCGATGGTAGACTGATTAAAGAAAATGTGGTACGTATACACCACGGAATATGATGGAGCCATAAAACAGAATGAGGTCATGTCCTTTGCAGCAACATCGATGAAGGTAAAAGCCATTATCTTACGTAAACTAACAGAGGAACAGAAAACCACATACTACATGTTCTCACAAGTAGAAGCTCAACATTGAGTACACATGGACACAACACACACCTGGACTTATTTGAGGATGAAGGAAAGAGGAGGGTCAGGACTGAAAAACTACCTGTGAGGTACAGTGCCTACCACATAGGTGACAAATAATCTGTACAACAATCCCCAGTGACACTTATATAATAAACATGTACAGGTACCTCTGAGCCTAAAATAAAAGTTTAAAAAAAAAAACTGATAAACTAAATCAAAAGAAAGCATAAGGAAAGGAAAATGTGAGATAAAAACAGAAAAATAGTAGATATAATAAATACTTTGGTACCTTAAACGAATGGAAATAGACAAATTAGTAAGAAGGGAAATAAGCATAAAAGCAAAAAAAGACAAGAAAAAATTGTAAGTTAACTCTAATTATGAGGGACTATTTTGCACAACTCTGTGCAAATACATTTGAAATCTGCATTTATTACTATCCAATTCAACTTCTAAATCGCAAAAATGTCCTACATCTGTACTGTTCAATAGGTAGCCACTAGCTACGTGTGTTGAGTGAATACTTGTACACTTAAGTGTGGCTCATGTGACTGAGAAACTAAATTTGTTCTAATTATTAATTTATTTAATTTCTAATTATAATTTCAGTATAATTAGTTTAAATTTGAATGGTCTCATGCAGCTAGTGGCTATTGTATCAGAAAGCATAGAAGAAAATGAAATTATCTTCACACAGTGTTATTTACCAAAGTCAAATCCAAAGAGTATTTAAAAAAGTTTAAAGAGACCAACTCTATAAAAGAAATAATGTTATTAAAGAATCTCTCTCCCTCTGACACACACACACACACACACACACACACACACACACAGGTGTTACAAGGAAAAGGAAAGGTCTTCTTTATAACACAGAACAGGACTTTGACAAACTACTACTCATGGCCCAAATCCTGCTGCAGACCATTTTCCTGCAGTCCATGAGCTAATAATTTTTACAGAGCTAATGAAGAAATAGAATATGTAACAGAGGCTATATGTGGCCCACAAAGGCTAAAAGACTTAGAATGTAGCTCTTCACTGGAAAAATCTACTGGCCCCTCATCTAGAATAATGCCTGAATTTTGAAATCACCGTTTTGCAAATACCACCAAGGTAACATGAGATTCTGGCATGAAATTACTCCTAACACTATACACTAACATAATGTTAGGAAAAGGACATTCATATATGTCTATTATCCATCAAATATTTATTAAGTACAGAATTTAAATCGAAGAGATGAAACTTAGCTTCACAAATATTGAGATAGAGTGACATTATAAACTTCCCAATGCAATGCGATGGGAAACATAATAGTTGCCTAAACGTTTTGTCTAATCCATAACAGTTAGATGAATCCAGTTTGAGAAACATTCTATGAGACACTTAGTCTGGACTCTTCAAAAATGTCAGAGTTGTAAAAGATGAGGGAAAAGGGTGGAGGGGAAGCAATATTCTAGACTGATGAAAATAAGAAACATGACAAAAAAATCCAATATAAGATCTCTGACTAATATAGAGAATATTTGAGAGCAAGTGGAGACATTTAAATTTAGACTGCGTACTACATAATGTTAATTATCAGTAGCAAATGTCTTGTGATTGTTATTGTAGTAATATAAAAGAATGTGCTAATTTCGGACAAAGTCCCTTAAGTATTTTTGTATAATCTTGATGTCTGCAATTTGCTTTCAAGCAGTTCAGAGCTCCCAAAATGTGAGTGCGTGCATGTATATGTACGTGTGTGTAAGAGAGAGAAAATGAGTGTGTCTGTGAAGAGGAAAAGAGACATAGAGACACAGAAAGCCAATCCCAGAAAATGTTAATTTGTGAATCTAAATAAAGGGTGCATGTGTCTTTATGGTGCTTCTTTTTCAACTTTTCTGTTTGATGTCAAAAGTTGGAAGAATTTTTTTAAAGGCACTTGTTTATTCAGCGTGAACACGATCTTCAAATTTCTTTGCTAGATGTTGGTTTCCTGTAGTTAATACTTTTGTACCACCTGATTGCCTTATGACAAAATAAACTTAGCTATGAAAGAAAAACTGTCTGTGTAGCCATAAAGCCAAACATTTGCTTCACTGAATAGGAAAAGAAAGCACGAAGTTTATTGCAAGTAATATTGTTATAAACTGTTATTCTCCTAATACGGTATAACCAATTATTACCTCGTAATGTTAGTCAGCATGTACTAGTAAGGAGAGACCAACGGGTAGTATTTATACACAATTACACTGAGACCAATTCCTTGTAGCCTGAAAAACAATATGGCAAACATTAAGAGAAGGTACTGGAGGTGTTTTGTCATGATTTACAGGACAAGAAATCACACTATCTTCTTCTACTAGATGATTAACTATTCTGGGAAACATATACTCAGGTTTATAGTTATAATAGACAAGAATACAAGGTGCATAAGCAACCCTGTCATCTTTCATCATTACAATCTTGCCGATCTGGAATGAAGCAAAAAAAATGACACAAGTAGATAGGGGCGTTGGCCTAGGAGGAGGAAGACCAGAATTATGCCTTCAGCTCTGCTTCCAAATAGCCCCAGTATTTTTCGGTAAATCACTTCCCTTCTCTGAGCTTTAGTTTCCTCATCTATCAACTGTGGCAGCTGAACTGAATTAAGACTGTTGGATCTGCAAGATCAAGGGCTATTGATTCTTCAAGGACTGGGAGACAAGATGGCAATTTAGAACAATTTCATAAGAAATAAACCTTTAATGTGATGTGAATATTATTCATTAGAATTCAACAGGACAGAGGGAGCGGAGACCAAGAGATAGCTAAAAATTATCATCAGCTTCAGGGAATCACTCCCTTCTAAGACCTAGGGACTGTACTCTGTGGGGACAGACACTTCACCAGAGGCCCAGAACGTTTTGGATGAAGAATGGCCACAAGAGGAAGGGTGGAGATTACACTGGGCCAAGAAGATTTCCATTGACTCCTTGTGTGATATGATTTTTCTTTCCAAACCCACAAAAATCTTTATATTTTTGCTGGATTATACTCTCTTAATGAATTCTAGAAGGAAGTAATATTTGGCAACCAGGTAGCAGCAGAAATTGAAAAGTCCCCCAGGACCAGGAGAGGACACTCTGAGGAAGTAAATCCAGAAATACCTCAAAACTAGGAAATTGGGGTGTATAGAGCAACCCTTCATTAAACTCCATCTTAGAAAAATACTGCATTTTATATTTTATATGGGACTTTGCCAACAAGGATATTTTGCTTAACAAACAAATAAAAATGGGAAGACTGCATCCAACCAGGTAAGGACATAACAAGCACACTCTTCCACTGTAGGTTCTCACCAGAGGACTCTGTGACTATATGTATATATATAAAGGCAGACCTTCAGCCTCTCCAAACAGCTGCCTTAATTAACCAGTTTTGCAGTCAGCCATGATAAGCACTTAGCATGCCCTTCTAAAGGCTCTTCCACATCAAAGACTCCTCCTTGGGAGACCAATGGACAAGACCAGGAATCCTTTTGTCTTCTTCGCTCCCACTGGGACTTGCTCATTTACCCTTTCTCCTACCTCGTTCTCCTCTTGATGGTAAGTGCTACCTTGTTTGTTGTGGAATATTTAACCTGTAATATTTATATATGGGTTAAATATACTATTATGTATGATATGCAATATAGACTGACTTGTGGAACGGATTGAGGCTGTGTTGCCCGTGGCTCTGACTACGGAGTGAATGGGAAGTGCTAAGGAGAACTGTCTCCTTGGGAACTCCATGTAGCTCATGGCTTTTGTGATTAGAAATTCTCTGAAGAGCTGAGAGAATTAGGATGAGTTCTTCTTCAATAGAAGTCTGACATGTGGAAAGACACACACATGTGTGAACCAGGACACCTCTAACCTTGCACTGCTGATGACATGGGGCTTTGAGAAAAAATTGCCTAAACTACTGAGGACATAGATGCCACCAAGTGAGGTATGGGTTAAATCAAGCAGAGTAAGACCATGGGTGAGTAGAATGATTTGGAAATTGATTATTGCATTAACTCTGAGTGAATTTGGAACACTTGTCAGTCTCTTCAGTTATGTGTGTGTGATTTTCTAAGTACATAGCCAAATTCTCTTTCCTAAATAGGCACAGTCTCCAGAACATTACTGAATCTTCCTTTGATCATTTTACATTTTATAATATTTCTGAGTCATTATTTTAAACATCATTGCCTCTGCATAGGGGTTGTTAATATGGGATGTGAACACTGGATTGAATCTGCACAGGATTCATGCATCCCTGGAAGGTGATTTTTGGAGGGACTTAAACCTTGAGTGTGAACTAGTTTCTACTCTTTGTCTCCTTCTCATGAAATATGAGTATAGCAGCAACAACAGCAAAAATTAAGTTGAGGATTCTGGTCAGTTTGGGTTCATAAATGTATCAAAGTCTTGCCATATTTTACTTTAAATCAAAGTGAATGAAATTGAATCTATATCCCCTAGTCTAATTCCCTTTAGTGAGACTGCATTCTTTCAACAGCTATTAGAGAAACATTTGTTTGCTCACACACTTTCAAAGAGGTTTCTGGAGCTTACAATACACAGGCCATCATTTAAACTATAAGAATTCAGAAGCAGAAATTCTACTCACAATTGAACTTCGCTGAGTTTGCTGACACGGTGTTTTAAATTCTAATTCTACTCTAGAGCAAACCCAGATTGAAAAGCTGAGGACAAGTCATATGTATTGTTTGTACTGGGAGGCTGCATCATTAGCAGAGTCTGTGATACACAATGGCAAGTTCTGTTTAAGATGTTTCTGCTCCGGGAGTTTTTCCTAGCGTTCTTCCATTAGACGATATGTAGCAGTGTTCACAAACTCTGAGTGGCATTGACATTAATTTCTAGTAATGTTTAGAAACATTTGTAAAATTTCTAAACATTATTAGAAATTAACAATGGGGTCCCATCCTCCAGTATACAATGTGCATGCTAAGTCAATGACCATTATTTGATGCACTATCCCCCGAAGAAAAAAATATACGGGTCTCAGAATGAAGGCATGGAAGCCACAATGGCTCCTGTTACTATCATCCCCTGTAACCCACTTCTGGAATGCGTGCTTCCCATTTCCACAATTCTGGGCACCACAGGTGTAGAGAATTCTCCCACCAGCAGATAGAAAATACAGCTGCCCCTTCAACATTTTGTGCACCCTGTGTCCAGGGCCAACAACAACAACAACAAACAGAGTAGGGATAATTGCCATCCTGGAAAAGGTACATGGCCTAGTCATCAGGAGGAAAGCTGCTATTCCACATTGGAGAAGTGAGCAATCAGCTTAACTCCAAGGTGGTTGGCACACATTAGTATTCCATCATCTAATTTTAATCATAAACCCATAATTGTCATAGCCATAGCCTAAGAAAAGTAAACATGAACTTGGTCCCCACAGGAAGGAAGTTGTGGGCTACCCACAAAGTTAGCATCCTTCTACCATTGTAAGAACTAAGGTGAAGGGCTCTAGAATGAATCAGAGAGTTTAGCCTAGAGCTTTGCCTCCCCAGTAGCAGCTGGGGCTGCAATTTGTCCTACTAACCTTTTTCCCTTATAACCTTACAAGTTTCTCCAAAGAGAAAGTCCCATCAGAGTCCTAAAGGAGCCACCCTGAGAAATTATATGAGACAAAACGGCCACAGAAATATGGAGGAATTGTCATGAATGCTGCAGTGCCCAGATCTCTCTGCCCTATTCCCTTCAAGACTCAAGGACATATACCCCGAGCTGGGTATGACCTCGCTGAAAGAGATTACCTCTTCTCCAGTGAATCCCTACCCAAGTACTGGGGATAAACCACCAGCTCCTCTCCCCAAAAAGGAGCAACTCTGCAGGGCTACCCAAGCTTCAGGGCTCCCTTTGGAG
>NW_022438516.1:0-13979 GCF_009761245.1 Sapajus apella
GCCGTGCTCCCTCTGAGGCTCCAGGGCAGGCTCCTCCTGCCTCCCCCACTCCTAGGGCTCCCGGCATCCTTGGCCTCTGGCTGGCTTGCTGGGTCCCGGCCTCCAAGCTCACGCCTTGGCTGTCTCCTCCCTCTGTGTCTCCTCCTCAGGGACACCGGCCCTTGGATTCAGGACCCACGCAATCCAGAGCGACCTCAGCTTGTTTATACCCAACGATAAGGTCACTTGCACAGGTACCTGGGTCAGGACGCGAGTGTGTTTTCCGGGGGAGACGCAGTCTGGGTACCGTACCAGGCACCCTGCCAACTTTCCCACACACACAGGATGGCTCCACAACTCCTCCCTCCAAAACACATCAGCACCAGGCTCACACCCAAACCAGCAGGAAGAGCCCGCCCTGCTGCTCCAGGGCAAAGGCAGCCTGTGAGTGGGTCTGTGGGCACCGGGGGCAGCCGCCCTTGTCCCAGGGCCTGGTTCCCAGCTCCGCCCTGTCCCACCATCTGGCCTTCCAGGCTCAGCCCCCTGGGCCCAAAGCACCCCCCGTGTGAGACCCACTGGCCCTCCCAGCCCTTCCCAGTGGAGAAATGGGCTCGGGAAGGCATAAGGACTGTGAGTGGGCGTGGAGGCTGACACAGCCCCCTCTCCCAGCGCCTCGCCACGTGACAGCTTCCTGTGGCCACTGAGCAAGTGACTTCCAACGCCGCACAGATTTACCATCTCACAGCTCTGGAGGCTGGAAGCCTGGGGTGGGGGCACCGGAGCCCATTCCGCCAGGGCCTGGGGAGGACCCGCCGCCCACTTCGCCTCGTCAGCCCCCACTGTCGCCCGCCAGGGCCAGGTCCTCCCTCCGTCGTCAGAGCCGAGGTCTCCCTGCAGTGTCTCCCCCGTGTCTCCTGCCTCCTCTTCCCCCTTCAAGGACCCTTGTGATTACGCTGGACCCACGGATAATCCAGGGAATTGTTTGAAGGTCAGCTGATTAGCAGATTTTTCATCTGCAAAAGTAACTCTCCTCCCGGTAATCCAACATAGGTGCAGGCTCTGGGGATTGGCAGGGTGGCCACGCCTCCCCTCCACCTGGCACAAGCTCCCTTCTCTACCAGGGGCAACTGCCTGGGTGCTGAGGCCGGGCGAGGCGGGTCTGGGGCACGATTCAGCCTCACCATGTCCTCAGAACAGCACCGGCACCAGGAGCTCCCCTCGCCCTGGCCAGATGGTCTTGCTCAGCCGGGGGAAGGGCAGGAGCCAGCTCCTCATGCCCAGGAGACCCCTTACCCACAGGACCCTCGGCCACACCAGGCTTCCTGCCCTCATGGACCCCTCACCCCATGGGGCCCTCACCCCATCTCTGGCAGGTGAGTGCACTGGGGCCCCTCATCTGCACCTTACGTCTGCTGGGAGGCTGTGAGCACCTGCGCTTGCCCAAGGGTCTGGGAGCTCAGGCACAGGGAGCGGCTGTCCAGGCCCCTCCGCTGGGCTCCCTGGGGCACCTCTGTGGCCGTCATCGCTGCTCAGCCGGGCAGAGGGTCTCACCTGGCCTCGCTCACACATCGGGGCTGTCACCGCAGTTGCTCGGCTTCTCTCCTGCGGCCCTGCGCCCCCAGGGCTTCCACAGCGCGGGGAGAGCCAATGGCCACCCGAGGTCACACCCCATCCTAAGGTCAAAGCCAGATGCCAGAGTGGCTCTGATTGCTGGGGGTGGGGAAGATGACTCCACACTGAACTCACACGTTCATACACACACACCAATATGCACACACCCGCACACACACCCATGTTCTCACACGCACACACATCCACACTCGCACACACACATGTCCACATACACACGCGTCAACACACATGTCCACACGCACACAATACACACGTCCACATGCACACATCCACACACATGTCCACACGCACGCACACACATACACACATGTCCACACCCACACACACCCATGTCCACATGCACACCCACACGCCGTTCTCACACGCACACATCCACACGTGCACACCCACGTCCACACGCATGTCCACACGCACACACATATGTGCACACACACATCCACACACACATTCGCATGCACACACCCATGTCCACACACACCTGCACACACACACACATGCCCACACGCAAACACACCCACATGCACACCCTCACACACACACCCACGTCCACAGGCACACCCGTGCACACACAGCCACTTTGTCACAGGCACACACGTCCACACGTGCACACACATCCACACACATGTGCACACATGTCCACATGCACACATTCACATACACACACGTTCACACACACGTCTACATGCACACCCACTCAAGTCGACACAGGGTCTGTGGTGGGTGGGCATAGCCCATGGGTCCGGACCTCTCCATGGTCCTCTGCCAGTGTGTGTCCAGGTGCTGTGAGGTGGGGGCTGCTGCCCCGGCTGCTCCTGGTGACCCCAACCCCGGCCTCCCTGGCCAGACGCACACTTGCCTCAGCCTGGGCCTCTGAGCAGGGAAGCTGGGAGGCTGCACTGCCAACACCACTGCCCACCAGCAGCGTCTGCTCCTCGGAAACCAGGGGTCTCCCTGACCTGCCGCCTCTCCTGGGGTCCTGCTCAGACCCACGTTGTCCCCACTGGACTCCGCTCTTAGAGGGTATTGGACCCCCACATGTACCCAAGATCTGCCGGGGCCCCTTTGTCTTGGGGAAAACAGGTGGTCGGTCACCCTGGCTCCCGCCCCATCTGCAGCTGGCTCCCGCTGGCCTTCCAGATGCTGGTTTAGCCCAGAGGAGAGCCCAGGGTGGCCGCAGCCTCCCCCCACGGTCCCCTGTATGGCCTCTGAGCCGCCTCTGGCCTTGGGCTCCCTGGAAGAGGCAGAACTCACTTCCTTGCCCTGCCTGTCCTCCAAGCCACCTGCCTGGAGGCCAAAGGGCGGCTCTCACCCTCACCCGAGAGAAGAGCAAACTCAGGGAGAGGTGCAGGGTGGTGGGAGGGGCTCCCAAGGACACCGGGGTGGGGAGCAGGGGTCTAAATGCGATCCAGGCAACGCGGGGTCAGAGGAGGAGGCCAGTGCTGGGGCCCCGTTCAGCCAAATGCAACGCCACCCCAGAACAAATGCCAAATCCTTCTTCGACCACCTCCCCAACACCCATCACATCTAACACTAACCCTAACCCTAACCCTAACCCTAACCCAACACCCATCACATCTAACACTAACCCTGATGCTAATCCTAGTGCTAACCCTAACTCCCACCTCCCACACACTCACCACCTCTAACCCTAACCCTAACCCAAACGCTAACCCTCCCCTTCCCCCCAACACTCACCACCTCTAACCCTGGCCCTAACCCTAACCCTAACCCTGATCCTAATCCTAGTGCTAACCCTAACTCCCCCCACACACACTCACCACCTCTAACCCTGGCCCTAACCCTAACCCTTACCCACTCCTCCTTCTCGGGATCTGTGACTGGCTGCCCCTCGGCACCAAGAGCTATTCCCCCTGACTCCACCCAGCTCTCTCCTTCTGGCCCAGGAACTCAGAAGGGGCCTTTCCAGGAGGCCTGGGTGGACAGAGCCGGCCACAGCTGTCCCATGTCCCCAAGCTCTGAGCAGACATCTCTCGCCCCATCATCGCTGACCCAGCTGGTCAGGGGTTCCCCTGCCCTTTGCATGATCACCGCTGCTCATTTCCTAGTGGGGTGCAGGCCGAGCACCCAGAGTGAGCAGCAGGGGCCTGACGCCTGCAGGCTGAGCCTTGTACCGATGCCAGCAGCCCCCCAACCCTAAGGCTTGGCTCCCCAGAGCCAGGGAGGTCCACTGGAGCTCCATGCCCTCCAGAGCAGCCAGCCCAGAGCCCCTGCAGAGCTCCCAGCTCCAATCAGCCTCCCCTGTGAGAAGTAACAAAGTCCCAAAGGCATCAGCCCGGTCAGCTCAGCCCCACAAGCTGCAGGCCTCAGTTTCCCGGCTCAGGGCAGAGATTCTGGAATTCAATGACATCAGCCGTCCTCTGGCTTCTGGGTGCGTGGAGGGGCTGGCCCAGGAAGGTGACCAGGAGCCCCACTGGCTGAGAACAGCCAGGAGACCCTGGGCCGTGAAGACTGCCCCTCCCCCGACAGGACCCAGTCCTCCCGCAAGCTGGGAGGTGCTGCAGACACACGGGACATTGCCGTGAACCGGAGAGGAGCCCTGGCAGGGGCAGGGGGCTTGCCGTCTGGTCGGGAGGCACAGCGGGCAGAGGCACTGGCAGTCAGGGCCGGTCAAGGGTGCAGGGAGGAGAATGAGGAGGTGCGGGGCGATCCTGGCGTGTTGGGGTACAGGGAGGGGCAGAGGCAGAGGAGCAGCCTACTCCAGGCCTGAGGATGGAGGGCTGCAGCGTTTGAGGGCCCCGGAGGCGCTGTGGCCAGGGCATGTGCTGGGGCCAGCGGGGGCAAAACCGCAAAGGCTGCCCCAGCAGGACGTTGTCTTGCTCTGTGGGCTGAAGAGCATCCCCAAAATTCACCGGGAGGAACTCAGAATGTGGCTCATTTGGAGAGGGGTCTTTGTGGATGGGATTGATGAAGGGAGGTGACAGCCGGGCGGCAGGGTCCACGTGCACATCCTGACGGCCTCCCGGGGGCGGCTTCCAAAGCTGGGCCAGAGGAACGAAGCGGCTGTTCAGAGGTGCCAGAGGCAACCAAGGCAGGGACTTGAGGGGTGTTGGCCCCAGGGAGGAGGAGACCTCGAGTTTCCCTGAGGCAGCTTCAGGGTGCCTGGGGGTCAGATCTGGGAGGGAAGAACTTGCATCAGGCTTTCTGCTGATGACCTTGAACGCTGCAGCCAGGGAGTGAGGGGCACCAGAGGAGGGCGGAGAGGGGGGCGGCCTCATAGAGACAGGCAGCCTCAGTGGTCTCTGCTCGCACACAGCCCAGCGTCCTTCGGGGTCTCCACCCTCATAGAACGCAGCTAGATACGTCACAGGCAGTGACAGCAGAAGGGAGACCAGGAGGACGCCCGCAGCCACGCAGAGGGTGCCCCAGCGCCTCCTCGATGCCCTGAGCTGGTCCCCTTGCCCCTCCTCGGCCCCCAGGGCTCAGCTGGGCTCTGGCCTCCCCGAGGCTCTTGGGCTTGTTCGTGGGAAGGCTCCCCACAGGCCTGGACTGGCAAACCCAGCACAGCCAGAACAAGACTGACCCCTCCCTGCGGGAGCTGGGCGGGCCTGCTGGGCTCGGCATGGGCAGCTCCTGACACTGGCCCTGGGGGCCTCCCTGAGGGGCATTCCAGGCTGTGTAGCTCCTGGGGGCTGCCATGGGGCGGGCCGAGGACAGGAAGGAGGAGTGGTCGCATCTGTGCTGAAGCCTCCTGGGCCTCCCCTCTGGGTGTGACCCTCATCAAGGAGGGGTCCAGCCTCCAGGACGGAGATGGCTGAGCCCCTACGTCAGCCCAGGGGGCCCTGGGAGAAGCCGCCCCCATTCCGATGGCCCTGCTTGGAAAATCAGCTGCTGCAGGCTCAAGCCAAGGGCTCCTAGGCTCCGAGGCACTTCACTGACTCCTCCGGGGCTTCTCATCACCTTTCCAGGACGAGCAGAAGCAGCTGTGTTTGGTTTTGGAGGATCTGGCCGCCTGTGTGCCTCCCCTGGATCGCAGGGAGCAGGCCACCAGCTGATTACAAGTCCCCGGCCTGGGGAGCCAGGCCCGCAGCCCACCGTGGCTCAGCTCACCCCAAGCAGGTCTGCGTGCCCTCGGTCGCCCCAGCTCACCCAGGCCCAGGCAGCTTGGGGCGGGGACTCCGGGACAGGTCTGGGAAGATCCCCTGTGTGAACTGGGGCCTCCCGCTGGCTTGAAGTGGCTCCGAACACACCCCACGGGTTAACACTTCATTACCAAGGAAATCAATTTTCCTCCTGGAGCTGCTGGCAGAAAAGCACTTCTCCCAGGCAGCGTAGGAGGGCTCAGCTGGCAACTCCACCTGAGCGTTCACAGCCCCCACCTCCAGCTGGCTGTTCCCGGGACCAGGGGAACGTCCGCAGAGCCTGGAGGAGCCGGTCCGGGCCCTGCCTGGGCTCGTGGGGCTGCCAGAGGGACAGGCAGGGACTGTAGGAATCAGACAGGCTCTGGGACGCCCAGGGCATGCCCTCTGGACTCTCAGTCAGAAAGATGGGGGCCTTTCGAGGAATTCGAACCACAGGAACCTGTTATCAAGGTGTTGGGAGGAGAAGAGAGCATGGGGGGTGGCCCCAAGATTCTTACGCAGAGGCAGTCTGGCCCCAGGACCTGGGTCAAACACTCCCAGATTCCAGGGGAGGGACGTGCGCCTGCCTCTGCTGGGAAGGCGGCCTGCTCAAAACACCCAGCAGGGTCCCCGTCCGGGCCTGGCACAGGGCTGCGTCTCCAGCAGTAGCTGGCTCAGACCAGTGCTTCCCTGAACCTCCCGCAGCCCTGGGCAGGCTTGGTGGGCTCCCCACTACGTGCCCTGCCTGGCTCAGCTACCCTGGGAGCCGCCGAGTGGAAATCCATCTACTCTCCACGGGTGTGGAAAGAAATGGCTGGAAGCCCCTCAGGGGGAGAGGCCTTCATCAGGGAGGGGTGGTGCCGGCTGCTTCTCGCCGGAGGCCTCTTCCCTCTGGTAGCTGGGTCCCTCCCGTGTGGCCCTGGTTCCCTCCACTTTTCGTCTCTGCTGCTTGCAATTCCTCCCTGGGGGAGATGAGCGTGGGATCAGCGATGGGCCTGCCAGGAAAGAAGCTGCCTGCAGAGACCCCTGGCTCCCCCTCTCCGGCTCTCCAGAGCCTCCCCTGCACCTCCCAACCAGCCAGCAGCCCCAGGTGGATGCGGTGACCAGGTCCACAGTGACAAAGTGTCCTCATTCAGCGGTGGCCGGCTTGGTAGACTGACTGCGGTGGCCACGAAGCCTGGCCCTCCCCCTCCCTGCCTCTCCCTGCTCCGTCCACGTGGGCGGCCTCCAGTGCCACTGGCTTGGGGACCAGTGTTCCACTCTCAGTTCTGCTGAGCCACCTATGGCAATTCTGTGCCCCTTGATGGCGATGGCTTTAAAACGGGGTATCGGACCCGATGCCGGCCATCGAGGTGGGAGGGAAGGTCGGCTGTGGGGGCCCAGGGCTTTCCCGGCACAGAACGGATCCAAGGAGAACCCTCCAGTTGCCCTCTTCTCCCTCCAGGTTTTCATGCAAACTCTAATTTTTGGAAGCTCATGGTGTGGGGATTCCAAGAGCCTGGGGTGCTTGTCTGACTGGCCAGAAGACATCAAGCCGAAGCCCTCGGCCCCAGGAGCCCCAGGAGCCCCTACACACAGGAGACCACCTGGAGTGCCAGTGGCCTGGCCTGCCGCCCCCACCCACCTGGAGGTCTGGGCTTCCACCCACTCGGGGAGCGGGGCCTTCACGCCCCACAGAGTCCACCTGAAATAAGGCAGACGCCAAAGGACAGACTTCATGTGAGTCCGGCCACAGGGCAGCCAGAATCAGCTCATCCACGGGGATGGGCAGCAGATCAGGGTGGCCGGCCGGCTGTGGGGAGGGCGTCGCTGTCCTCCGGGTAGTTTCCGTTTGAGACGCAGTTTTGGAAGGGGGTGGAGCTGGTGGCTGCACGATGTCATGAGCGTCATCGGTGCCACCGAATCGCACACACAAAATGGCCAACGTGGCACGTTTAGCACGAAAGGAACGCAGTTGGCCTCCTGAATCTGTGGGTTCCGTATCCATGGATTCCACCAAGCTTTGATCCAAAATATTTGGGGAAAATCTGCGTCTGTACCAAACATACACAGACATGTTTCTCGTCATCATTCATTGAACGACGTAGCATAGCCGAGATTTCCTAAGCATTTGCACCTCGTCGGGTCCACACGCCATCCCAAGATGACTGACAGCAGCAGGGAGAGGTGCGTGGGTTCTGTGCAGACGCCGGGCCATTTTATACCAGGGACCCAGGAACCTGCCAATTCAGGATCTGAGGGGCATCCCGAGACCGACTGCACCGCATGAGGATTAAGGGCTAACGTGTGAAAAGCAAAAGCGTAAAAAAAGGTTAATTGAACATTTGCTGTGTACCAGACACAGTTCTTAGCACTTTCAAAGCAACAGTGTACAAAGCACCTGCTCTCTGCCCTCTGGGGGCCCAGCTCTGGAGGTGGGCGGGGGGCATGAGTCGTTGTCATCACAGGTAAGCAAATCGCTCCAAGGGGACGGGATTCCGGGAGGGAGTGTGGGGGAGGGGCAGCGGCATCCAGCCTGATTTAAAACGAGGAGTGGGGAAGGTGAGACTTTTCAACAGCCCTGAAGGAGGGAGAGACATCGACGGAGGTTCATCCTGAAATCCGAAACCAGTATGTAAGAAAATACGCTTTGTGTATTTACGAAACTGGGTCGTGTTAGTAAAGAAACACAATGAATCCACACAGGATTTTTGGAAGTTGCTTTTCAGACAAGATGGTTGAATGCCACAACATAACAGCTGCTATGTGTGACTTTCAAAGCCTGATCCAAAAAGGGCAACTTTTCAACCAAAAAAAACAAAAAAAAAAAGTTTCTGGAATTTCCTCAGCATTTCTCTTTCCTTAAAAAAATAAATTTTAGGTGAAGTGTGGTGGCTCACGCCTGTAATCCCTTTGGGAGGTCAAGGCGGGCGAATCCCCTGATGTCAGGAGTTTGAGACCAGCCTGGCCAACGTGGTGAAATCCCGTCTCTACTGAAAATACAAAAATTAGCCGGGTGTGGTTGTGGACACCTTAATCCCAGCTACTCGGAGGCTGAGGCGGGAGAATCACTTGAACCCGGGAGGCGGAGATTGCAGTGAGCTGAGATCATGCCACTGCACCCCAGCCTGGGCAACAAGAGCGAAACTCCATTTTAAAATTAAAAATAAAAATAAACAATGAAATAAAATAAAACGTTTTTTTTTTTTTTTTTTGAGAGATGAAGTCTCGCTGTGTTGCCCAGCCTGGTCTCTAACTCCTGGGTTCAAGCAAGTGCCCACCTCCTCCTCCACCTCCCAAAGTGCTGGGATTACAGGCGTGAGCCTCTGCGCCTGGCCCTACACACTTATCTTAATTCCTTGATATTTAAATCATCTTCTTTTGAGGCCTGTTTTGTCTTTGTGCTTGTCGCAAGGTCCTCAGACCCCAGAGCAGCAGCAGGAGCCACACTTTGGGGCTTGTTTGAAATGGGAATTCCTAGGCTGTGTCCCAGACCTGCTGAAGGAGACCACCTAAGGATGGGTGCAGAGACCTGAGCTCCACCACAGTCAGCGACCCTGTCTTCACGAAAGCCAGCGTTCTTGGCCAGATTGGCATTTATTTTGCTTCATTTTACTTTATTTTAGTAGGGACGGGGTTTTGCCAGGTTGCCCTGCTGGTCTCGAACTCCTGCCCTCAAGTGATCTGCCTGCCTCAGCCTTGCAAAGTGCTGGGATTACAGGTGTGAGCCACAGCACTGGCCTAGCATTTATTTTTATTGCCATTGTTTTCTGGCTCTTTACTGCCTTATGAGAAAACATTCCAAAACTTAGAGGCTTAAAGCAGCCATGTGTAATTAGCCTCAGCAGTCTGTGTGCTGACTGGGCTTGGCTGGGCCATTTTTGCTGGTGGCTTTTTATGTGGCTGCAATCAGATGGCAGCTGGGGCAGGATTCACTTGGAGGCTTGATTGGACTGGGCATCTGAGATGGCTTCTGTGGGTAACCCCCCATTTAGGCACCGCGGAATGAGAGCTAAGCAGAACCCCGGCACAGTTAGGGCTTGAGGAATGTCTCACTTTACAGTGTTACTATTCAGCTATTTCCTTTTATATTTCCTTTACATAATCATGTATTAGTTTATAGAAATAGGGCTTCAAGAATCCCTTTATATAATCCTCTATATATAATCATTAATAGTTGATAGTATGAGTGCCTAAAGAATACTTCTCTACATATATACCTATAATTATATCTTAGTTCATAATCGGAGGAATGCCTAGAGCAGACACGGTGCAGAGCATGAATTAAGGGAAAACAGTGACACCAGGACAAGAACCCACGGCCCAGGCGGCAGCGTTCAGTGACGTAAAGATACCCGCTGTATGGCAGGCTTGGGGTGAGAGCCACTCCTCCTGAAAAGGAGTTGTAGGACCTTGCTTCCGTTCTTGTGGAAGGCTGCCCTCAGAATGGCAATCCACCTTGGTGACTGTGAACTTTATCAGCTCTTGCTACTGTGCTGCTTGAAAAGCATCTTCCCATAGAACCCACTGGAAGCTGCCAGAAGGTGGCGGTAACCTTGACAGCTCTGTCACTGCTGTGTGACTTAAAGCATCCTCCTATAAATCTTCTTAGAAGTAGTTTTCCCATAGATAGAAGTACTGCACACTGCACCCTCTTCACTGCGCACGGCCCACCTTCAAGCCTCGGTGACCGAATGGGGGTGGACCCCTTACTGCACACGACCCTTGCCTTCGTGGGAACGGGCCCCTTGCTGCGCACTGTCCACCTCCCGGCCTAGGTGACCTAATGGGGGTGGACCCCATGTTTCATTGCTCACGACCCTATCGCTATCCTTAAAGATGATTTCACTCACTGCCGTGCCCTCTAACCTATACACAATCAATACTCACGCTTCTGGACATTCGGGGCCTCGCCTGACTCCACTCATAGGTGGCGTGGCCCCGCGAGCCCAGCTGCGTTTTCCTTGTACTTCTGTGTCCTGTCTCTTCATTTCTCGGATCCTGCACCTCAGCACACATAAGGGACACCCCACGGCCCTGTGGGGCCCTCAGCCCTACAGCGTCTCCACTCCTACATCTGTTGCGTCAGCCGGGATGGGAGAACAGGCGCCCTCCCTCTCCATGAGGCTGCGTTGGCTTCCTCACAGCATGGTGGCCTGGATCTCCCGGGGCAGCTGGGTTCCCCAGAGGGTGCTTTCCTGAAGACCAGGGCTCCTTACTGCCCTGCCTGAGCCGTCAGTCTCGCTGGGTCCCTCCCCACCTTCTGCGTTCTGTCAGCGTCACAGGCTGCTTGCTCTGTGGGCCTCCCTCCCCAAACTCGTGAGCTGAAGTCCTGACCTGTACCCCAGAGTGTGAGTTTATTTAGAAATAGGGACATCAGTCCAGCCACGGTGGCTCACGCCTGTAATCCCAGCACTTTGGGAGGCCAAGGCAGGTGGATCACGAGGTCAGGACTTCGAGACCAGCCTGAACAGCTAAAGCACACAAATTAGCCGGTTGTGGTGGTGGGCACCTGTAATCCCAGCTGCTTGAGACCGTGAGGCGGGAGAATCACTTGAGCTGGGGAGGCGGAGGTTGTAGTGAGCCGAGATCACGCCAGTGCCCTCCAGCCTGGGCGACAGAGCGAGACTCTGTCTAAAAAAGAAAGAAATAGGGTCACGGGGGTGAGCTTCTTTGAAACAGGGCATCGCAGATGTGATGAACAAAAATGAGACCACGCTGGACCCACGGTGTCCACACTGATGACTGGGGTCCTTCCAAAAGGGGAGCTTCCCCGCTCAATCCTCAAGCCAAGGAGCTTTCGGAAGCCGGAGAGAGGCTTGTGTAAGTCGCCTAGTTTGGGATTCAGTCAGTAGCTTGGGGCCAATCCAGATTCATCGAGGGAGAAGCCAGCACAAGGGTGGCCACCCTCTCACCCTGATGACTCTCAGCCCCAGCTGAAAACACACACAGCCCTCCGCAGACTTCTGGCTCTCATCCTGCTGCGTCCTCGGGCCACAGTGTGAAGTCCCTGATCACGTCAGAACAGGGCCGGGAGGAGGTCGCGGCGTGTCATCCACATCTCCACCTGAACTCCTCTCCCTCCACCTGAGGAACTGAACTAAGAAGCCACATTATCTGGGGCCCTAGACCCCATGTGTGATGACAGGGCAGGGGAGGGACAGTCACTGCAGACACCCCACCCCGGTTCAGACGGCTGCAGCAGGAGGGTTGGATCAGTCACCACAGACTCCCCGCCCCGTTCAGACAGCAGGGACAGGAGGGGCGGGACGGTCACCACAGACCCCCACCTGCAGAGAGCAGGGACAGGAGGGGCAGACGCAGCCCTCAGAAGCTGAGGTCCGGCCAGGTCCACACCAGCAGCTTCGAGGCGAGCACCATCTGCTCCCGGGAGCTGACTCTTTGTGGCCCCAGGCTCTGTCTGCTGGGCTCTTGGCTCTGGTCAGAGTTAAGGTCCCTCTTCGGCAAGAGGTGGCCTGTGCCTGCAGCCAGGGGGGCTTCTCATCTGGCCCCTGAGCATAAAGGACCCTCCTTCCACACTGGACCACCTCTCTCTGACGGCACGTCCACAGCAGAGCTCTCTGCAGAAACCCTGTGCGTTTCCATGAACTGGACTGAGCGAACGCACCCCTTCCAGGCTCACTGCGGCAGGCCCTTCTCTGCCTTGGGCTGAGACCCGGGGGCTGTGGACAATGTCCTCAGGGTTCTCAGCAGCCTGACTGTCTCCCGAGTCAGTAAGATACGCTTGTGAATCTTGCAAATCTCCAGAGGTGGAGTCGCCCCAGCGCCCTGCCTGCCCTCAGCAGGGGTCTCCTTTCCATCCTCCTGCGGTAGACTCCGGGAGGGCCCCCAGGTTCTGCGTGACTCCAAAGGTGATGGTACATATTTGGGCTCTAATCATGGTGGCACCCCACTTCCAGGTGCCCACTTCTCACTGGTAAGGCAGCCTCTCAGGGGACAGTGCCTCCCGGGACACAGCCTCGGGTGTCTGTCCTACATGGACTCTGGGCCTGTGTGAGCTGCAGGTGGAGAGTGTGACTCTGCAGCTGTGTCTTAGCAGCCTTGGAGCTCCTGCCTTGGCTTTGTGAGACGGGTCCTGGGGGGAGCCCAGCTGACTGCTCGTCTTCTTTTCCATGTTTTCTTTTTTTTTTTGAGACAGAGTCTTGCTCTATTGCCCAGGCTGGAGTGCAGTGGTGCGATCTCAGCTCACTGCAACCTCTGCCTCCCGGGTTCAAGTGATTCCCCTGCCTCAGCCTCCCAAGTAGCTGGGACTACAGGTGCCCACCACCATGTCCAGCTAATATTTTGTATTTTTAGTAGAGATGGGGTTTCACTGTGTTAGCCAGGATGGTCTCAATCTCCTGACCTCGTGATTTACCCGCCTCGGCCTCCCAAAGAGCTGGGATTCCAGGCGTGAGCCACCACGCAAAACCCTAATTTTTGTATTTTTAGTAGAGTCCGGGTTTCACCATGTTAGCCAGGATGGTCTTGAATGCCTGACCTCAGAAACCTGATGACCTCAGCGGCCATGCTGTGTGGGGTCCAAGCTGGGCCTGGAGAGGCTCTCTGGACTCAGACGCTGGGCGGGTCCAGCTGCAGCCTTGATTCCTGGGGAAGGAACCAGACAGCGCGGCCCAGCTAGCCCCGTGGTAGATTGCTATTTAGGCCATCAAGTTCCAGGGAGGGTTATTTATTTTTTATTTTTGAGGCAGAGTTTCGCTCTTGCTGCCCCGGCTGCAGTGCAGCAGCACAGTCCCGGTCCCTGCAGCCTCCGCCCCACGCCCACGGAGGGCTCTTCGGCAGCAGGACATCCGCGACCCAAAGTGCGTTTTGCTACATTTGGCTGGCTGGTGGGTGCATGGTCTGCCCACAAAGCTGTGCAGGGGCTGCCCGACGTCTGAGCGGGAGGGTGCTGGGCTGGGACCTCCTGCATAAGCAGACACTGAATTCGCGGCTACTTCTGTGACTGCAGCCTTGACAGTGTCACCGCCCAGCGGGCTCTCCGTGCCCCACAGACGGCTCTATCGGGACGGGGGGATCGCAGCAAGGCGTTCAGCCCTGTGGGGCGGGCTGGGGGGAGCCCGAGTTCCCGTGACTCCGATCAGCCTCCCGGGCAAGGCGGAGCTGCGGTTCTTGGAGCCGGCGGGCGGACCCGTGGGAGCGCGCGGCCGCAGGACACCCGGGACCGAGAGGCGGCGGCGGCGTCACCCGCGGGGCGGTCGAGCCCCGAGTCCCGCGTCGGGCTGGCTCCGGGGTCTGGTCCCCGAGCGGGGGGCTGTCGCCGTGTTTGTTTCAAACTTGAACTGAGTT
>NW_022438517.1:0-13955 GCF_009761245.1 Sapajus apella
TATGGTTCAGCTGCTTCAGTAAGTTATTTAATGCTATGAGACTATCACATACACCCTTGTGAGATTGTTTTAGATTTTAGGCCTTAGCTTCCCCAAGAAGTAATTTCTTCACCAAATTTAATGGATAAAGTTTCATGGGTCTTTATGCAACCACTCATCTATTCATTCTTTGAGTCTACACATTGAATGCCTCAAGATCTGTCACCTGTTTCTTTGAATCACCACCTATGACATAGTAAACTTGAATAAAAACTACCTCCAGGAATTTTTTTAAATAGAAAATTATCTTCAGAATAATCCATGGTAATGTATGCAGCAATTCAAATGGATCTGTCTCTATAGGTTTCTTAGCAATCTAGATTTGAAACATCAATGTTAGTTTGTGGGACTGCTGGGATTTGTGATGCTTGTTGCAGTTTGCCAAAACAAGTATATGAAAATATCAACTGAAATATTTCCATTCCATTGTTTTAAGTATCATGAATGGATGTCCTAAAGTAATTACCCCACTGTGGGAACAAAATTGGGTTCCTACCTTGTTGGACTAATTTTAGCAATTTACCATCTTATTTCTCTGCCCTGTGATTTTTGAAAAGCTGTCAATGTTCTGCAGTATTGTGAATGTTGCTAGCTACAATGCTTTTAGAATGCGCTTTCTCATGAAGCCAGGAAAAATTTGTTTGAAGTTTAAAAAAAGGAGTGAAGGAGAGAGGGGCCTAGTCGGCCAAACAGAAAAAGCTCCTGCCTTCCTTTAGGCTTCACATACACAAACTGAGCTTTGGTCAGCTTTCATTTTTCAAAAATCACTGTTGCCACCCTCTGGAAGGTCCGTTCCCCCTCTGGAGGTCCCATCTTTAAACAGCCCAAGACTCCGCCTCATGACTGACCTGCAAATTAGACACTTCAGCTCATCCAGTAAATTGTGGTCCCCTTTCCAGCGTCCCACCCATCCCACTGAGCACATTTTAACACATGCTCACGTGGGCTTTGGGATTTGCAGGCGCCCACCTCAGACACTGCTGTGGGGCTGGAGCCCAGGGGTGCTCCCACTCCCACGAGGGGGTTAAGCACACACAGCCTCCAAACAGATGAGCCACATCCTTGTCACACATCCTGATATGGGGGTCAGGGAACGGTTTCCTCTGGGGGCTTGTCTGGGTAACAAAAAACAGCAAGCTGAAACATAGAACTGCCAGATCTTTTCATACCCTGCCAACTCTTTCTTGTAAGTTAAGGGAATATTGGCTTCCTTTCCTTTCAGTGATCTAGCTGTCACAAGGGACTGGAGTAAAGCCCTGGGGCAGCCAAAGTTATTCTTTTCCTGGAAGACTCCAAGACGGAACTTCATTGGCCAAGACCCCTAGACTTTGTTATAGTATGTTTTATTTCACAGTTTGAAATGGCTGTTTCTTCTTTCATAGTGTTAATGGTTTTGCTTCAGACTGCAGCAATAATGAATGATGGCATTTGACTCAGCCAAAACGTGCAGGTCAGAAGCTAGTGGTCTCTCCTTTGAGGTGCCATCCCCAGCCTCATCAAAACGGCCGCAAGTGCACATGGTGCCTTCCCTCCCAGCTCAGGTGCCTGTGTGTCTGGCAGCACACTCAAGCCACACCCAATGCCCAACAAGGGTAGAAGAAAACTGCAGCTGTCGCTGGGACCCTGCATGGAGGTTCTTTCCCCAGACTTCCCCTTTTTGCCACTTAAAGCTGTGTTTTTTTCCTATCCCATTTTATCCCCCCTCTAAGTGAAGATTCCTTTCCCCAGCACTCTGCTTAGGATTTAAAAATGGAGTGGCCTCTGCTGACTAATTGCAAATTTCGTAGGGCCCATTTGGGACCCACAGGGTAGCCCCCGATATATTTTGTCCCAAACTCAATTCCAGGCTTCAGGCTGAAGCTCTAGAAAAGAAACTAGATCTGAGGAATCCAAAGCCAGGTGACAGGCAATGTCAATAGGCAGAACAAATGCCTGACAACTAAACCCCTGCTTCATGGAAGGAGACCGTGGTCCACGACATAGACAAGCCTCAGAAAACAAAGGTCAGACAGGAGGGAAAGTAAAGGCACAGATAAAGGTGGATAATTCCTATTCTCTTGGTGCTCCATGCTTCACTGTTGTAGGTTGCAATAGCACCCATGGTAGCATTTGTCAAGCATCACTGGGACTTGGTGACAAGAGGAATGCCTTTCTTCCTCACACCTCAAGTTTTTGCTGAAAGAAGGGGAATGAGGAATGCCTTTATTTCCCTTTTTTCCAGAATGGGCAAGCAGTTCTCTTCACCACCCCAGCTTGTACTCCTCTGGATTCTATTCTGAACCATGCAGACTGCTTTAACGCTTGGTATCTGGAGGAAATATGCCTCAAAGCCCTCTGCACAAAGGTTTGGCCAAATTATAAAGGGCTGGCTTGGCCTCTGGAGTCATACCATCAGGAATTTGGACCTTTTTATATAGGAATGAGGACAGATGGTCTGAGGATGCACATTACAGCCTTTCTATGTCTTGCAGGGTAATGTAGAGCTTTACCAACCAGGTAGGGTTAATTCAGCCCTCCTGTTTGCCATCTAAGGAAAGGCCACAAGGGGCCATCCCAAAAAACACATTCCTGAGGCACCACCAGCAGAGAAGCCGGCTCCATGCCCACCTTCCTTATCCAGCTTCAGTCTCTCCTGCCCTCTCCTAGAAATCCTCACACTATACAAGCCCCAGCCTTACTCTTGCCCCTCCAACAGAGGCCTGGTGAATTTGGCTCCAGTAAGGTCCAGGTCCTCTTCTCTATAGAAATTAACGGGACCTTGGCAACGATTCAGACAACCCTGACAGGGTTGGCTTTTTGTAATTTAACCCAAGCATTTAAGCACTCTTGGAAAAAAAATGTTACCTTAAAATAAAACCCTGATGGACACTGAGAAGCAAGCTGCTCTGCCAGTGGCAGGAAAATTTGGGGATGAGCTTTGTATCACGTATCATCAGGGAGGGGGCAAACTGTATCCAAATGGAAGAAAAGCGACACCAGCAAATGTCTCTGGATGGGATTCCAATGACTGTGGAGACTGGAAGAGATTTTCAAGTGTGCATAATGGAGGGCTTATGTAAAACTAGGACCAAGTCTCAATTGTTGATAGACCAGGATTTAATAAGATAGATGATAGACTAGGAATTTAATAAAAATCTCACTGCCCCCTTGGAAAGGCAAATGGGCACTTGGGAAAGCACACCTCTCTACATCCTGATTCCGTGGAGAAACTACTAATTATGAAGAATACATTTATTACTCAGGCCACCTCTGATATCAGGAGGACACTGCAGAAATAGGTCAGTACTTTTGAGGTCATCTGGAAAGTGTCTACCCTAAGTCTTCAACAATAAAGACCAAAAAAACCAATCAGATTTTATGGCCACCGTAAAAGCCTACAACCCCCAAAATGCCTAGGGTACACCTATTAATGGCTACAGATGTGCCAAGAACAGTTATGTCTTCGAAGTTTAACCACCCCTTATGAAGTTCAGTTACTTTCTCCAGGGTGAAACAGCTCAGGGTACAATGATAGTGTATTTCACTCTGTTTACATAATCTTTGGCATGATTTCCTTGTATAATATGCATGGTTAATCCATGCATACTTAACTTCCTCTTGCCTGGCTGTCAAACTTTGAATGGTCAGGCAAGTGGAGCCTCAGATGGCTCCCTTTTTACCAGGGCCCCTTTAATTAGCCTCTGGGAGGATTCTAACTGCCGTTTTCCCTTAACCACCAATACCTGTCAGCAGAAAGTAGCTAAGATTGGTCATTTTCCATGTTCTAATGGCAGATGTACTTCAGAGGCAGAAATGAAACAGCCAAGAGACAAACACTGGGTACAGGGGCACAGTTCCTCAGCAATGGTCCCACTCTCGGGCCTGGGAAACTGTGGCCCTATAATGGAAACAGGCATTCCCATTTATATGCCCCAAAGTTGCCTTTTGGCCTGCCTTGGCCCCCTGTCTGGTACCCACATAAGCCCCAGACCCCAGGCTCTACAAACAGATGAGCCAATGAGCAGATGATCTGACAAGATGAACAGAAAAGCTGAAGAACAGAAGAGCGTGGCAAAGAGACAAGGAGTATATGAACTGGGAGGAATTTTGCTGGGGGTGGTCAGAGAAGATTGGCACCTGCCTGGCAAAACTCCAGGGGAAGATTTTCTCACTGCTTTCCCTGTCCAGCTCCCCACCCATCCCACTAAGAGCCACATCCACCACTCAAAACCCCCACATTTGTCTTTCAAATTCCTGTGTAACCTGATTTTCCTCAAAGCCAGAGAAGAGGCTCAGGATACAGGAAGCTGTCACACTGGCCCTCTGCCATTGCAGAAAGGCAGAGGGTCCACTGAGCTGTTTAATGCTTAAGCCGTCTGCAGATGGCAAGAATAGAAGAATTCAGTGTAACATGTCTGCTTGGGCTTTGGGAGTTGCACATTCCTGCCCTGCATGCTGCTGTTGGGCTGGAGCACTGGGTCCTGTGGCTGCATGTCTGTGTGCTTCCCCTCCTGCAAGCTAAGTGTGCATGACAGTTGAAGAGATGAGCCACATGCTTGTCACATGTCCTGCGATGGGGGCTGGGGAATTCATTTCACGAGGGCAGCTCTTGTAAGCCTAAGTGATGGCTAGTGCTCAGAAAGCTAAATCCTTAGATTGTCCTGGAAGAAGGTAGATGAAGAAAGGACATATGACGGACACTTAAGGGTAGGAGATCCAGAGGATTTTGTTCAATAGGAGAACCCAGAACAAACTATTCAGCAAGGCCATCACAAGTGATTTGATGACGTGGACACCAACACTATGAAGTTGTGCAGTGATGGCTTTCTTCATATCAGAACACATGGCAGCAGTCACAGACATAAGCTTATCAGTATCTACGGTGATAAGGCGGCTATGGTGAGGACAGGCGGTAACATTTAACCCTGAGAAGTCAGGCTGCAGTTCAGTGAGAGCTGGCAGGGTCACAGGGGACACTAAGGGGGCTTGACCGAGTTGTGGAGACTTAAGTATTGTCCTCCAAGGACCTAATTAGATATGCAGCCAACAAGGCTCTGCTCACCATTTTAACAAGACAAAAATGGAGGATCAGAGGGCTGAGATAATCACTAGTGAAGTCTCAATGTCATGCCCAATTCCCAAACTTGTGTCGGTTTCTAGATCAAGAACTCCTTGAAGAGATACCTGAATCCCTAAGTAGAAAAGCCATGAAAAATCTGATTATATACCATGATTTTCCCAGTTCCTCAATGGTACCTGTGATAATTTACTGAAAGCTGTACTTCAGGGAAAGAATAACTAGACACTGAGGATTACTCAACAGTTTGAGGCAACACATAACCAGAAATTGGAAGTATAATCATGATTCCTCTATTTACTGTATAGACTAATATCTAGAATAGAGTCCCAATGTTAAACTGTCTCTCCTGGTTCCAGACCCACTCACTGATTTTTCTAGTCACTTAAAATTACTATGCCAGGTTAAAAAACTACCACATAGACTTTGTTCTGAAACTACCCTCTCCATAAAAATAGAAAGTTTTTTGAATGTGTGATAGAACTTGGCGGTTGTATTGCTTTTTATTCCAGTTCAAAGATAATCAGAAAGTTCATATTCATAGGGAGAGAAAATAGGACTCACACAGTTTGCCTCGGGCACATGAAGTCTGTTCTGTGCCATAGTATAGTCCTAAGACTTGTTTTCTGGGATGTACAGGCAGTCCATCAGTGATCCAATGGTATGTTGATTGTGCCAGAAGAATGAGAGGTCCTTCGTAAAGGCCTTAGTAAGGTACATGCTCCAAGGGTAGAGACAAATCTAAAGAATTTTTAGGACCCATCATGTCCCTAAGTAATTAGGTCCAGGGTTACACCAAGTATCTCCAGAGGAAAGCAGCAGCCTTCATCTTGCATCTGCTATCCCAAAGAGGTCACGATGAATAGTAGTCCTCTTTGGATTCTGCAGGTAACATTGTTCACCTTTGAATACTGCCCTGGCCCATACATAAGTCATAGAAGGCTTCCAACTTTAAGAGGGCCCAGAGCAGCAATGAACCCTACAGCAGGTCCAGGCTTTGGTGCAAGCATCACTGCCACTTAAGCCTTAGGAACTGACCTAAATGTTGGTAGTGTCAGTGGTAGGAAGAGATGCAGGATGTAGCTTATGGAATTGTCACTATAGAGATTCCTGGTATTTTGCAATTAGTCTTGTGTACAGCAAAACGATTGTAGATCCTTTGAGAAACAGCTTCTGGTTTTTTACCAGGCTCTGATCATAGGTACCAAGTGGTCATCCATTCTAAACAGCTTAATATGAATTAGTTTTTCTGACCAACTGCACCATAGACTACCACTGGACCTGTCCAGGTCTCTAAGACGGAAGTAGTTAATCTGGGACCAAGTCTGACAGAACCAGCATGCATAAGTTGCATGAGCAGGTAGGCTAGACTCAGGGCAACCACAACATTTGCACCAGTCCTTCCTCACATGCAATCAGTGGCCCTATGGAGTAGTGCCACATGACCAACTAAAGCTAGAGCCTGTTTACAGATGGGTTGGGAAGCTGTGGTGTATGATGCACAGCATGTGTATTACAGCCATATCCAGGATCCGTTTCAAAGGAACGGAGAAGCAGTCTCAGTAAGACGTGTTAAACCTGGTTATCCTGTTTCTGTGGAAGAAAATGTGGCCCAAGATGAGAATTTCTCTAAATCCCTGGGTAGTGGCTAATGGCCTTCATGTGGTCAGGGGATTAGAGACCAGATGATTAGAAGACTGGGAGAGGGACATAAATGAGTATATTTATGGGAGTCAGACCAAAATTGCCAAGATTCTTGTATCTTTAAAAGATATCTACCAGTAGAGGCACTGAACCATCAAATAGATGAAGTGATTCTTCCACAGTTGAAGTTAACTAGCCTTCATTGTTCAGCTCAGAAATGGAATTATGGGCTATAGAATGGCATCGGGGAAGCAGACACCCCTATGTATGGTTCCTGAAGCCCACATATATTTCTCTTCAAGGAAGCCACTTAGTGGCAGTTCAGAACTATATTGACTCTTTATTCTGGGTGCCCAGTAGTTTCTATTTGTAGTTATGTTTTTTTTTGGCCCTGAGTTTATCCTTTTTTGTCCAGAACCTTGGCCATTACTGCTACTTTGACAGCTTCCAAAATCACTTATCTGCAGGTAAGACAACACGGTACATGATCAAAGGAGTGGACATGTTTCACAGCCAAGGATATGCAGGATGGAATAGGGCTGATGACCATGGGATTCACTAGTGGTGTAACATCTCAACTACCAGGAGCAATTGGCCTCAGGATATTGAGGATAGCATGTAAGAATAAAACTAAAGCCATATCTCAAAACACTTCACAGAAACAATATCAGCCTTCAGAATACATTATGTGTGTTTAGAAATCAGTATGGTGCTGGGTCTCCAATAGAAGTACCATATACCAGCAGCCAACGGGTAAAAAGAATGACTATATAGGATATTCCTAATAGTCCACTGGGAGAGTCACTTCCCATCTCTGCAAGTCTTGGCTCTGCAGGGTTGGAGATTCTGGTTCCCAAAGCAGATTTGCTCTGGGCAAGGGTCTCAAGGTCCCATTGAGCTGTAACAGTGGCTATCAGGATAGCTTGGACTACTATATGCTAAGGGGTCAACGCTTGTGGAGAAGTTGCCATACTGGAAAAAGCAATTGAGCTTGATCAGCAGGAAGAGAGGGTTGCAATGTATGAAGGAAGAGATGTAAAATATATGGAACCAGGTGATCCTTGTGTACCTTTTCTGGTGCTTCCTTGACCCATTGTGACCATGGGCATACATGTGGATCATTCTCCGGATAAGGGTGTAATTCAAGTGTCAGTCCCTCAGGAGTAAAGGACTGGGGTCACCCCACTAGGGAAGGTACCAAGATTTGCAATGGTGATAGTTGAGGGTAAGAATTGAGTAGCAAAGGAATGAGGGGAAGAGCTGTGGCCTGAAACTTCACAGAAAATCGCCTATTGTTTGTTCTACTAACCTTAAGTTTCCCTTCAGAAAGGGAGGCCCACTGGAGCTATCAAGATGCTCCACAAATCTGTTTCAGGGAGATCCCTGCAGTGCAAGAATGGACTGTAGTGGCCATGAAAACATGCCTTTCAGATTTGAATGCAGACAGCATATGAATGGCCTCAGTTACTGCACTCTGTGCTCGAGAAATACATGGGGTTGTCTAAGCTCCCTTCCCTTCCGTTGTTTCTGACCAATGAATGAGCACAGAGCTATTAAGACAGGCTTAATCTTGTGAGATACTGGACTCCTCATAGGTGCCCTTGTTCAAGTTCTCCATTAACCTTTCCAAAAAAACATTCTTTAGAGATGCAGACATCTAACGTATTTTTTTCTTAACATCTCCTTGAGTTTTTTGCAGCCTCCCTAAGATGGGACTGGCATTGTTACACCTCATGGCTCCTAGCCTCTCTTGAGATCCCTCTCTCCATTTTTTATGAGTATTTTCCATCCAGTCCCCTTCAATAAGACAGATACATATTTCCATTGTTATCTATTCTTGGGCAGACTCATTCTAACGGTTATGCTAAGTCCCACAGAGAAGACTTCAACTTTATGTCCACAGCAGTCAGTCCCTTGGAATTGAAAAGAGATCTCAAAGACTCTGGTAAAGAGTTCAAAGGAGTTAGGAAGAAAAGGGACTCCCCGATGTCTGTCCTGGGGACACTGCTGCTCCAGGGCGCTGACCTGGCATGGAGTGGCTGCAGTCTGCTCCTGTGCAGCTTTATGTAGGCAGCTGCTGGCCCCTCTGCTCCTGGGTCTGCCCCCCTGGCCCACCCAAGACATGCAGCCCTAACTCCCTCTCCACTGTGGACCTTTGTGAAGCAGCTCCCCACCTCGGGGGCATGGGTCTTGACTGCATGAGCCCACACCCCTCACACCCTCTAAGGCCTGGGATCCTCAGTTGTGGGGATGAGCACCAGCTGGAAAATTTGCCGGAGGGCTTGTGTAGGCTTGGAGCTGGAAGCCATGCATTGACCTGGGAGTGTGACCCAGCTAGCAACTTGAACCTTGTGTGACTGAGCTCAAGAGCAGTGCATCCAAATTCTCAAAAGTGAGACTTTCCAAAGGACCAATGACTGTTTCCTGTGGTTATTTTTTCCTACGCTAGCTATGTCTCAATTCCACCATGCAGGGCCTTTTAGTCAGAAGATGTAAACAAAATACCAACAATAAAAGACCAGCAAGGCAGCCAACAAAACTGTGGCATTGGTCAAGACTTGAAGCCCTGGGAAAATATTTTAAAAGTATTTCAATGTTTATTGATTTTAGTATGTACAATTACTATGTTTTAAAAATATGACAGTTTGATAAGTCAAAATACAAATATAGATTTGAAGTATTTAAAGTATGGGTTTCTTAGTGAATGAGGTGTGTGCACTTTTCTAGAGAATCTTTGAGGTTTTGTACATGTTGGCCAATATAATAATGTTTGTAAGATGGAATAATATATATTAGCAAATTTAAGGAACTTCTATTAAATAATAAATTCTCTAACATTAAAAAGATAAAACCTTAATATTTTTAATGTTATCATTTGTTTAATTGCTTAATCATTCCTAATTTAAGGGAAAACTGGTACAAATTGTATTTTACCTTAAAACTCTATTGAAAGTATAAATAGTTGCTCTCTAATTCAAGAGTAAGTTATCCAAATTTTTATAAATCAATATGTGGACTTTGTGGAGAATTTACAACTACCCAAATACGAGAACAGAATTTTACCCTTCAAGGTTTACATTCTTTTTATTAAGTCATCCCTAATTTTAAGTAACTTTATATACTCATTTAGTATGAGATTCAATTATTTTCATATTTGTTGTCCTTTACTTTTTATTTTCATTTGCAACACTGAGCTGTGAATATGAAGTGCTTCTTTGTAAATAGGTAAAGATTTGTTTTGTTTTTTAAAAGAATGTTTTTTTTTTTCCATTTTATTGCATTTTAGGTTTTGGGGTACATGTGAAGAACATGCAAAATTGTTGCATAGGTACACATGTGGCAGTGTGATTTGCTGCCTTCCTTAAAGGCCCTGGGAAAATTAAATTCAAGAAAGCTGAGAACAAAACAACCTGGACCACCCATGCCAGTCAGAAACCTTCTGAAACAGCTGGAGCAGCACACATAAGTTAGGATAGCACTGAGCTGCTTTGTCAGAACCCAGAGTCTATAACCCGCAACAGTTTTACAATGGTGCTGCGAAGCGCCTCTTAGCAGTAGACCCTCCCAACCCCCACTGGTCATAGCCAAATCCACAAAGCTTCCACTTTCTGAAGGTTTGGAAAAGCAGCAACATGATTGTGATGAGATACTCCCCGATTGGTGAGTAAAGCACTCAAAGAATGATTCGGGTATCTTGCATTAGAACCAAGTCCTTCTCGATGTAGAGACTAATTGGTGTGCAAAATCCCTAATTAAAAGTTAAGAGCCAAGAGACAACTCAGACTTGATTCAAAACAGCTGAGGATTCAAGCAGTATGCCCTACCCACAGTGACCCTGCAGCTGAGATCCTTCCTTGGCCACTGGAAGGGACACGCTGTGGTGATGGACTATTCTCTGAAGAGACACTGAATGATACCAGGGATTCCCCAAAAATGTTTGCTCAGGACACTGTGTGGTCCTTTGCACCAAAGAACAAGCCCCAAAGTTACCTCTCAAGGAAACCCCAACATTCAGTTAGAAGAGTTGAATTCACAGGTAGAATCTCTTAAGTTATCCAATTCTTACCTAGATCCCATTAAGAGTGAACATGATTGCTCTTCCACCTCCAGTCTTTCTGAAGGTTCAATTCAGGTATAACCACCTTATTAAATGCTTGACTCTTGGCAAGTTCTAGGTCTCTTCTGTAATAAAATTCTTCTTGGCAGGCTCAAAACAAGCGACCCTTGGTGCTAAACCAGAGACCTTTGAAGCTACTGAAAAATCAACACCAAGTTTCTGATACCACCTCTGTCCTAGGAGAGGCCTCTGGTGGTATCCCACTTCACTGAGAACTTCCTGAGGAGATTCTGGTTTCCAAAGCCACTTCACTCTGGGTGAGGGACTGAAGGTCCCGTTGAGATACAACACACAACTGCCATCTGTATACCTTGGACTATTATGCCCAGGGATCAACAGGTGGAGTTGCCATACTGGCCAAAGTAATTGGTCTTGATTAGCAGAAGAGTGTTGCCTTTATACAATGTATGAAGGAAGAGATATGTAAAATATATGAAGCCAGGAGATCCACTTGGATATTTTCTGGTGCTTCCTTGACCCATTGCACCTATGGGCATACATGTGGATCATTCCCCAGATAAGGGTGTGATTAAAGTGTCAGTCCCCTCAGGAATAAAGGATTGGTGTCACTGCACTAGGAAAGCCACCAACATTTCCAATAGTGATAGTTGAGGGTGAGAAGAATTGAGTAGCAAAGGAATGAGGGGAAGAGCTGTGGCCTAAAGCTTCATAGAAAATGGCCTATCATTTGTTCTCCTAACCTTAAGTTTCCCTTCAGAAAGGGAGGCCCACTGGAGCTATGAAGGAGATGCTCCCACATCTGTTTCAAGGAGACCCACGCAATGCAAGAATAGACTGTCGTGGCCATGAAAATATGCCTTTCAGATTTGAATGCAGACAGCATATTGAATGGCCTCAGTTAATGCGCTCTATGCTCTAGAAATACATGGCATTGTCTAAGCTCCCTTCCCTTCGGTTGTGTCTGACAAATGAATGTTCAGAGCTATTAAGACAGGCCTAATCTTGAGATACTGGACTCTTTGTTGGTGCCCTTATTTTAGGTCTCCATTAACCTTTCCAAAGCATTCTTAGAGATGCACAGACATTTAAGACCCTGCTTATTTTCCTTCTACCCTCTCAAAGATGAGACTTGCATTGTGACCTCATGGCTACTAGCCTTTGAGATCCCTCTATCTTCCTTTATGGCCATTTTCCCTCCAGCCCCCTCAATAAGCCTCTGAGATATCTAGTTCCATCTTTATCTGTTCATGGGAAGACCCATTCTCACAATTATGGCTAGTCCCACAGGAAAGTCTTCAACTTTTTCCCCACAGCAGTGAGTCCCTGGGAAGAACCAATACATTTTATAAAAGGATTCCTTTTACATCTCTTTTCAAAGACTTCTGTCAAAGGCATTTAAGAAATAAAGAGACTCCTTGAGGTCTGTCCTGGGGAGACAATGCTGCTCCGGGGTCGGGGGCTGACCTGTTGGGGAGTGGCTGTGCAGTCTGCTCCTGCACTGCTTTGTGTGAGCAGCCCCTAACCCCTCTATTCCTGAGTCTGCCCCTTCGTCACACCTTGTCACGCCCAAGTCATGCAGCTTATCTGCCTTTCTCCACTGCGCATCCTTGGGAAGTGGCTCCCCACCTATTGGTCTCGTGCCTTGACTCTGCTAGGAGCAGGTAAGCATCCTGCCAGACCTGCCAGTGCTCCTTTCCCCCATGCCTTCAGGGGATCCCTGCCTCCAAAGTTGCAGAGAGGAGCATGAGTTGGAAAACTTGCCTGAGGGCTGGTGCAGGCTTGGAGCTGGAGGCAGTGCGCTGCCCTGGGACTGTCCTGGCCAGCTACCAAAACCTTGTGTGACTGAGCTCAAGAGCAGTGCATCCAGATTCTTTTCAGAAGTGAGACTTTCCAAAGGACCAGTGACTGTTTCCTGTGCCCCTTATTCCTACTCGGTAGCTATGTATTGATCCCACCATGCAAGGCCTTCCAAGGTAGTCAGAAATAAATATGTATACCAAAGAAAAATGGCCAACTACTAAAGACCACCAAGGCAGCCAACAGAAATGTGGCATCGGTCAAGACTAAGCCCTGGAAAATTAAAGCAATTCATTCAAGATAGATTTTTCTTTTAAATCCAAACCTCCCATGCCAGTCAGAAGCTTTCTGACCAGAGTTGGAGCAGCATGCATGAATTTGGATAGGACAGATTTTCAGAACCCAGAGTCCTTAACCTGCAATGGGTTAACAGTGGCACTAGGAAGCACCTCTTAGCAGGGGACTCTCCCAACCCCCATTGGTAATAGCCAAATTCTTAAACACTGAAGAAATTTTTTGGAAACCAAATGTTTCCACTTTTGAATGGTTTAGGAAAATGTGCTTGATTGTAAGATGCTCCCTGATTTGGGAGATAAAGCACACAGAAAATATGGTTCCAACGCAAGACAACCAAGTCCTTCCTGATCCAGAGACGATAACTGGTATACAAAATCCCTTTTTAATTAAAGCTGAGAGCCAAGGGACAACTCAGTATTTGTCCCAAAGAGGTGAGCATTCTAAAAATCAGTATCCCTAATCACAGTGGCACTACAGCTGAGATCCTTCCTGGGCCACTGAAAGGGACATGCTGTGAAGAACTAGTCTCTGAAGAGACATTAAATACCAGCGGTTCCCCAAAAATGTTTGCTCAGGACAGTCTGTGGTGCTTTGCCTCCAAGAGCAAGCCCCAAAGTTACGTCTCAAGGAAACCCCCAGCATTCAGTTAGAAGAGTTGGGTTCACAAGTAGATGCTCAAGTTAATCCGATTCTTGCCTGGATTCTGTTAAAAGTAGATGTGGAGCAGCAATCACATTCAGTCTTAAGGTTATACCTGAATTTAACTTTAGAACTGCTGTGGCTCTTGGTGGGTCTACATCTACTACTGTATTGAATTTTTTCTTTGGAGGTTCAAAACAAGTGACCTGTAGCGCTAAAACCACATCACAGAGACCTCCAAAGCTACTGCAAATTAACAGAAGTTTGATACCACCTTCATCCTAGGACAAGCCTTTGGTACTACTCCACTTGTATGGGAACATCCTGGGGCTGACTGAGGTCATGGCGAGGCCCTGGATGAGATCCCAGATCCACCCAAGATTCCTGGTGTTATTCCAATCCAAG
>NW_022438518.1:0-13955 GCF_009761245.1 Sapajus apella
TATGGTTCAGCTGCTTCAGTAAGTTATTTAATGCTATGAGACTATCACATACACCCTTGTGAGATTGTTTTAGATTTTAGGCCTTAGCTTCCCCAAGAAGTAATTTCTTCACCAAATTTAATGGATAAAGTTTCATGGGTCTTTATGCAACCACTCATCTATTCATTCTTTGAGTCTACACATTGAATGCCTCAAGATCTGTCACCTGTTTCTTTGAATCACCACCTATGACATAGTAAACTTGAATAAAAACTACCTCCAGGAATTTTTTTAAATAGAAAATTATCTTCAGAATAATCCATGGTAATGTATGCAGCAATTCAAATGGATCTGTCTCTATAGGTTTCTTAGCAATCTAGATTTGAAACATCAATGTTAGTTTGTGGGACTGCTGGGATTTGTGATGCTTGTTGCAGTTTGCCAAAACAAGTATATGAAAATATCAACTGAAATATTTCCATTCCATTGTTTTAAGTATCATGAATGGATGTCCTAAAGTAATTACCCCACTGTGGGAACAAAATTGGGTTCCTACCTTGTTGGACTAATTTTAGCAATTTACCATCTTATTTCTCTGCCCTGTGATTTTTGAAAAGCTGTCAATGTTCTGCAGTATTGTGAATGTTGCTAGCTACAATGCTTTTAGAATGCGCTTTCTCATGAAGCCAGGAAAAATTTGTTTGAAGTTTAAAAAAAGGAGTGAAGGAGAGAGGGGCCTAGTCGGCCAAACAGAAAAAGCTCCTGCCTTCCTTTAGGCTTCACATACACAAACTGAGCTTTGGTCAGCTTTCATTTTTCAAAAATCACTGTTGCCACCCTCTGGAAGGTCCGTTCCCCCTCTGGAGGTCCCATCTTTAAACAGCCCAAGACTCCGCCTCATGACTGACCTGCAAATTAGACACTTCAGCTCATCCAGTAAATTGTGGTCCCCTTTCCAGCGTCCCACCCATCCCACTGAGCACATTTTAACACATGCTCACGTGGGCTTTGGGATTTGCAGGCGCCCACCTCAGACACTGCTGTGGGGCTGGAGCCCAGGGGTGCTCCCACTCCCACGAGGGGGTTAAGCACACACAGCCTCCAAACAGATGAGCCACATCCTTGTCACACATCCTGATATGGGGGTCAGGGAACGGTTTCCTCTGGGGGCTTGTCTGGGTAACAAAAAACAGCAAGCTGAAACATAGAACTGCCAGATCTTTTCATACCCTGCCAACTCTTTCTTGTAAGTTAAGGGAATATTGGCTTCCTTTCCTTTCAGTGATCTAGCTGTCACAAGGGACTGGAGTAAAGCCCTGGGGCAGCCAAAGTTATTCTTTTCCTGGAAGACTCCAAGACGGAACTTCATTGGCCAAGACCCCTAGACTTTGTTATAGTATGTTTTATTTCACAGTTTGAAATGGCTGTTTCTTCTTTCATAGTGTTAATGGTTTTGCTTCAGACTGCAGCAATAATGAATGATGGCATTTGACTCAGCCAAAACGTGCAGGTCAGAAGCTAGTGGTCTCTCCTTTGAGGTGCCATCCCCAGCCTCATCAAAACGGCCGCAAGTGCACATGGTGCCTTCCCTCCCAGCTCAGGTGCCTGTGTGTCTGGCAGCACACTCAAGCCACACCCAATGCCCAACAAGGGTAGAAGAAAACTGCAGCTGTCGCTGGGACCCTGCATGGAGGTTCTTTCCCCAGACTTCCCCTTTTTGCCACTTAAAGCTGTGTTTTTTTCCTATCCCATTTTATCCCCCCTCTAAGTGAAGATTCCTTTCCCCAGCACTCTGCTTAGGATTTAAAAATGGAGTGGCCTCTGCTGACTAATTGCAAATTTCGTAGGGCCCATTTGGGACCCACAGGGTAGCCCCCGATATATTTTGTCCCAAACTCAATTCCAGGCTTCAGGCTGAAGCTCTAGAAAAGAAACTAGATCTGAGGAATCCAAAGCCAGGTGACAGGCAATGTCAATAGGCAGAACAAATGCCTGACAACTAAACCCCTGCTTCATGGAAGGAGACCGTGGTCCACGACATAGACAAGCCTCAGAAAACAAAGGTCAGACAGGAGGGAAAGTAAAGGCACAGATAAAGGTGGATAATTCCTATTCTCTTGGTGCTCCATGCTTCACTGTTGTAGGTTGCAATAGCACCCATGGTAGCATTTGTCAAGCATCACTGGGACTTGGTGACAAGAGGAATGCCTTTCTTCCTCACACCTCAAGTTTTTGCTGAAAGAAGGGGAATGAGGAATGCCTTTATTTCCCTTTTTTCCAGAATGGGCAAGCAGTTCTCTTCACCACCCCAGCTTGTACTCCTCTGGATTCTATTCTGAACCATGCAGACTGCTTTAACGCTTGGTATCTGGAGGAAATATGCCTCAAAGCCCTCTGCACAAAGGTTTGGCCAAATTATAAAGGGCTGGCTTGGCCTCTGGAGTCATACCATCAGGAATTTGGACCTTTTTATATAGGAATGAGGACAGATGGTCTGAGGATGCACATTACAGCCTTTCTATGTCTTGCAGGGTAATGTAGAGCTTTACCAACCAGGTAGGGTTAATTCAGCCCTCCTGTTTGCCATCTAAGGAAAGGCCACAAGGGGCCATCCCAAAAAACACATTCCTGAGGCACCACCAGCAGAGAAGCCGGCTCCATGCCCACCTTCCTTATCCAGCTTCAGTCTCTCCTGCCCTCTCCTAGAAATCCTCACACTATACAAGCCCCAGCCTTACTCTTGCCCCTCCAACAGAGGCCTGGTGAATTTGGCTCCAGTAAGGTCCAGGTCCTCTTCTCTATAGAAATTAACGGGACCTTGGCAACGATTC
Organism: Sapajus apella; assembly: GCF_009761245.1. Lineage (NCBI taxonomy): Eukaryota > Metazoa > Chordata > Mammalia > Primates > Cebidae > Sapajus > Sapajus apella. The sequence continues at coordinate 2,811 of NW_022438518.1, forward strand.
AGACAACCCTGACAGGGTTGGCTTTTTGTAATTTAACCCAAGCATTTAAGCACTCTTGGAAAAAAAATGTTACCTTAAAATAAAACCCTGATGGACACTGAGAAGCAAGCTGCTCTGCCAGTGGCAGGAAAATTTGGGGATGAGCTTTGTATCACGTATCATCAGGGAGGGGGCAAACTGTATCCAAATGGAAGAAAAGCGACACCAGCAAATGTCTCTGGATGGGATTCCAATGACTGTGGAGACTGGAAGAGATTTTCAAGTGTGCATAATGGAGGGCTTATGTAAAACTAGGACCAAGTCTCAATTGTTGATAGACCAGGATTTAATAAGATAGATGATAGACTAGGAATTTAATAAAAATCTCACTGCCCCCTTGGAAAGGCAAATGGGCACTTGGGAAAGCACACCTCTCTACATCCTGATTCCGTGGAGAAACTACTAATTATGAAGAATACATTTATTACTCAGGCCACCTCTGATATCAGGAGGACACTGCAGAAATAGGTCAGTACTTTTGAGGTCATCTGGAAAGTGTCTACCCTAAGTCTTCAACAATAAAGACCAAAAAAACCAATCAGATTTTATGGCCACCGTAAAAGCCTACAACCCCCAAAATGCCTAGGGTACACCTATTAATGGCTACAGATGTGCCAAGAACAGTTATGTCTTCGAAGTTTAACCACCCCTTATGAAGTTCAGTTACTTTCTCCAGGGTGAAACAGCTCAGGGTACAATGATAGTGTATTTCACTCTGTTTACATAATCTTTGGCATGATTTCCTTGTATAATATGCATGGTTAATCCATGCATACTTAACTTCCTCTTGCCTGGCTGTCAAACTTTGAATGGTCAGGCAAGTGGAGCCTCAGATGGCTCCCTTTTTACCAGGGCCCCTTTAATTAGCCTCTGGGAGGATTCTAACTGCCGTTTTCCCTTAACCACCAATACCTGTCAGCAGAAAGTAGCTAAGATTGGTCATTTTCCATGTTCTAATGGCAGATGTACTTCAGAGGCAGAAATGAAACAGCCAAGAGACAAACACTGGGTACAGGGGCACAGTTCCTCAGCAATGGTCCCACTCTCGGGCCTGGGAAACTGTGGCCCTATAATGGAAACAGGCATTCCCATTTATATGCCCCAAAGTTGCCTTTTGGCCTGCCTTGGCCCCCTGTCTGGTACCCACATAAGCCCCAGACCCCAGGCTCTACAAACAGATGAGCCAATGAGCAGATGATCTGACAAGATGAACAGAAAAGCTGAAGAACAGAAGAGCGTGGCAAAGAGACAAGGAGTATATGAACTGGGAGGAATTTTGCTGGGGGTGGTCAGAGAAGATTGGCACCTGCCTGGCAAAACTCCAGGGGAAGATTTTCTCACTGCTTTCCCTGTCCAGCTCCCCACCCATCCCACTAAGAGCCACATCCACCACTCAAAACCCCCACATTTGTCTTTCAAATTCCTGTGTAACCTGATTTTCCTCAAAGCCAGAGAAGAGGCTCAGGATACAGGAAGCTGTCACACTGGCCCTCTGCCATTGCAGAAAGGCAGAGGGTCCACTGAGCTGTTTAATGCTTAAGCCGTCTGCAGATGGCAAGAATAGAAGAATTCAGTGTAACATGTCTGCTTGGGCTTTGGGAGTTGCACATTCCTGCCCTGCATGCTGCTGTTGGGCTGGAGCACTGGGTCCTGTGGCTGCATGTCTGTGTGCTTCCCCTCCTGCAAGCTAAGTGTGCATGACAGTTGAAGAGATGAGCCACATGCTTGTCACATGTCCTGCGATGGGGGCTGGGGAATTCATTTCACGAGGGCAGCTCTTGTAAGCCTAAGTGATGGCTAGTGCTCAGAAAGCTAAATCCTTAGATTGTCCTGGAAGAAGGTAGATGAAGAAAGGACATATGACGGACACTTAAGGGTAGGAGATCCAGAGGATTTTGTTCAATAGGAGAACCCAGAACAAACTATTCAGCAAGGCCATCACAAGTGATTTGATGACGTGGACACCAACACTATGAAGTTGTGCAGTGATGGCTTTCTTCATATCAGAACACATGGCAGCAGTCACAGACATAAGCTTATCAGTATCTACGGTGATAAGGCGGCTATGGTGAGGACAGGCGGTAACATTTAACCCTGAGAAGTCAGGCTGCAGTTCAGTGAGAGCTGGCAGGGTCACAGGGGACACTAAGGGGGCTTGACCGAGTTGTGGAGACTTAAGTATTGTCCTCCAAGGACCTAATTAGATATGCAGCCAACAAGGCTCTGCTCACCATTTTAACAAGACAAAAATGGAGGATCAGAGGGCTGAGATAATCACTAGTGAAGTCTCAATGTCATGCCCAATTCCCAAACTTGTGTCGGTTTCTAGATCAAGAACTCCTTGAAGAGATACCTGAATCCCTAAGTAGAAAAGCCATGAAAAATCTGATTATATACCATGATTTTCCCAGTTCCTCAATGGTACCTGTGATAATTTACTGAAAGCTGTACTTCAGGGAAAGAATAACTAGACACTGAGGATTACTCAACAGTTTGAGGCAACACATAACCAGAAATTGGAAGTATAATCATGATTCCTCTATTTACTGTATAGACTAATATCTAGAATAGAGTCCCAATGTTAAACTGTCTCTCCTGGTTCCAGACCCACTCACTGATTTTTCTAGTCACTTAAAATTACTATGCCAGGTTAAAAAACTACCACATAGACTTTGTTCTGAAACTACCCTCTCCATAAAAATAGAAAGTTTTTTGAATGTGTGATAGAACTTGGCGGTTGTATTGCTTTTTATTCCAGTTCAAAGATAATCAGAAAGTTCATATTCATAGGGAGAGAAAATAGGACTCACACAGTTTGCCTCGGGCACATGAAGTCTGTTCTGTGCCATAGTATAGTCCTAAGACTTGTTTTCTGGGATGTACAGGCAGTCCATCAGTGATCCAATGGTATGTTGATTGTGCCAGAAGAATGAGAGGTCCTTCGTAAAGGCCTTAGTAAGGTACATGCTCCAAGGGTAGAGACAAATCTAAAGAATTTTTAGGACCCATCATGTCCCTAAGTAATTAGGTCCAGGGTTACACCAAGTATCTCCAGAGGAAAGCAGCAGCCTTCATCTTGCATCTGCTATCCCAAAGAGGTCACGATGAATAGTAGTCCTCTTTGGATTCTGCAGGTAACATTGTTCACCTTTGAATACTGCCCTGGCCCATACATAAGTCATAGAAGGCTTCCAACTTTAAGAGGGCCCAGAGCAGCAATGAACCCTACAGCAGGTCCAGGCTTTGGTGCAAGCATCACTGCCACTTAAGCCTTAGGAACTGACCTAAATGTTGGTAGTGTCAGTGGTAGGAAGAGATGCAGGATGTAGCTTATGGAATTGTCACTATAGAGATTCCTGGTATTTTGCAATTAGTCTTGTGTACAGCAAAACGATTGTAGATCCTTTGAGAAACAGCTTCTGGTTTTTTACCAGGCTCTGATCATAGGTACCAAGTGGTCATCCATTCTAAACAGCTTAATATGAATTAGTTTTTCTGACCAACTGCACCATAGACTACCACTGGACCTGTCCAGGTCTCTAAGACGGAAGTAGTTAATCTGGGACCAAGTCTGACAGAACCAGCATGCATAAGTTGCATGAGCAGGTAGGCTAGACTCAGGGCAACCACAACATTTGCACCAGTCCTTCCTCACATGCAATCAGTGGCCCTATGGAGTAGTGCCACATGACCAACTAAAGCTAGAGCCTGTTTACAGATGGGTTGGGAAGCTGTGGTGTATGATGCACAGCATGTGTATTACAGCCATATCCAGGATCCGTTTCAAAGGAACGGAGAAGCAGTCTCAGTAAGACGTGTTAAACCTGGTTATCCTGTTTCTGTGGAAGAAAATGTGGCCCAAGATGAGAATTTCTCTAAATCCCTGGGTAGTGGCTAATGGCCTTCATGTGGTCAGGGGATTAGAGACCAGATGATTAGAAGACTGGGAGAGGGACATAAATGAGTATATTTATGGGAGTCAGACCAAAATTGCCAAGATTCTTGTATCTTTAAAAGATATCTACCAGTAGAGGCACTGAACCATCAAATAGATGAAGTGATTCTTCCACAGTTGAAGTTAACTAGCCTTCATTGTTCAGCTCAGAAATGGAATTATGGGCTATAGAATGGCATCGGGGAAGCAGACACCCCTATGTATGGTTCCTGAAGCCCACATATATTTCTCTTCAAGGAAGCCACTTAGTGGCAGTTCAGAACTATATTGACTCTTTATTCTGGGTGCCCAGTAGTTTCTATTTGTAGTTATGTTTTTTTTTGGCCCTGAGTTTATCCTTTTTTGTCCAGAACCTTGGCCATTACTGCTACTTTGACAGCTTCCAAAATCACTTATCTGCAGGTAAGACAACACGGTACATGATCAAAGGAGTGGACATGTTTCACAGCCAAGGATATGCAGGATGGAATAGGGCTGATGACCATGGGATTCACTAGTGGTGTAACATCTCAACTACCAGGAGCAATTGGCCTCAGGATATTGAGGATAGCATGTAAGAATAAAACTAAAGCCATATCTCAAAACACTTCACAGAAACAATATCAGCCTTCAGAATACATTATGTGTGTTTAGAAATCAGTATGGTGCTGGGTCTCCAATAGAAGTACCATATACCAGCAGCCAACGGGTAAAAAGAATGACTATATAGGATATTCCTAATAGTCCACTGGGAGAGTCACTTCCCATCTCTGCAAGTCTTGGCTCTGCAGGGTTGGAGATTCTGGTTCCCAAAGCAGATTTGCTCTGGGCAAGGGTCTCAAGGTCCCATTGAGCTGTAACAGTGGCTATCAGGATAGCTTGGACTACTATATGCTAAGGGGTCAACGCTTGTGGAGAAGTTGCCATACTGGAAAAAGCAATTGAGCTTGATCAGCAGGAAGAGAGGGTTGCAATGTATGAAGGAAGAGATGTAAAATATATGGAACCAGGTGATCCTTGTGTACCTTTTCTGGTGCTTCCTTGACCCATTGTGACCATGGGCATACATGTGGATCATTCTCCGGATAAGGGTGTAATTCAAGTGTCAGTCCCTCAGGAGTAAAGGACTGGGGTCACCCCACTAGGGAAGGTACCAAGATTTGCAATGGTGATAGTTGAGGGTAAGAATTGAGTAGCAAAGGAATGAGGGGAAGAGCTGTGGCCTGAAACTTCACAGAAAATCGCCTATTGTTTGTTCTACTAACCTTAAGTTTCCCTTCAGAAAGGGAGGCCCACTGGAGCTATCAAGATGCTCCACAAATCTGTTTCAGGGAGATCCCTGCAGTGCAAGAATGGACTGTAGTGGCCATGAAAACATGCCTTTCAGATTTGAATGCAGACAGCATATGAATGGCCTCAGTTACTGCACTCTGTGCTCGAGAAATACATGGGGTTGTCTAAGCTCCCTTCCCTTCCGTTGTTTCTGACCAATGAATGAGCACAGAGCTATTAAGACAGGCTTAATCTTGTGAGATACTGGACTCCTCATAGGTGCCCTTGTTCAAGTTCTCCATTAACCTTTCCAAAAAAACATTCTTTAGAGATGCAGACATCTAACGTATTTTTTTCTTAACATCTCCTTGAGTTTTTTGCAGCCTCCCTAAGATGGGACTGGCATTGTTACACCTCATGGCTCCTAGCCTCTCTTGAGATCCCTCTCTCCATTTTTTATGAGTATTTTCCATCCAGTCCCCTTCAATAAGACAGATACATATTTCCATTGTTATCTATTCTTGGGCAGACTCATTCTAACGGTTATGCTAAGTCCCACAGAGAAGACTTCAACTTTATGTCCACAGCAGTCAGTCCCTTGGAATTGAAAAGAGATCTCAAAGACTCTGGTAAAGAGTTCAAAGGAGTTAGGAAGAAAAGGGACTCCCCGATGTCTGTCCTGGGGACACTGCTGCTCCAGGGCGCTGACCTGGCATGGAGTGGCTGCAGTCTGCTCCTGTGCAGCTTTATGTAGGCAGCTGCTGGCCCCTCTGCTCCTGGGTCTGCCCCCCTGGCCCACCCAAGACATGCAGCCCTAACTCCCTCTCCACTGTGGACCTTTGTGAAGCAGCTCCCCACCTCGGGGGCATGGGTCTTGACTGCATGAGCCCACACCCCTCACACCCTCTAAGGCCTGGGATCCTCAGTTGTGGGGATGAGCACCAGCTGGAAAATTTGCCGGAGGGCTTGTGTAGGCTTGGAGCTGGAAGCCATGCATTGACCTGGGAGTGTGACCCAGCTAGCAACTTGAACCTTGTGTGACTGAGCTCAAGAGCAGTGCATCCAAATTCTCAAAAGTGAGACTTTCCAAAGGACCAATGACTGTTTCCTGTGGTTATTTTTTCCTACGCTAGCTATGTCTCAATTCCACCATGCAGGGCCTTTTAGTCAGAAGATGTAAACAAAATACCAACAATAAAAGACCAGCAAGGCAGCCAACAAAACTGTGGCATTGGTCAAGACTTGAAGCCCTGGGAAAATATTTTAAAAGTATTTCAATGTTTATTGATTTTAGTATGTACAATTACTATGTTTTAAAAATATGACAGTTTGATAAGTCAAAATACAAATATAGATTTGAAGTATTTAAAGTATGGGTTTCTTAGTGAATGAGGTGTGTGCACTTTTCTAGAGAATCTTTGAGGTTTTGTACATGTTGGCCAATATAATAATGTTTGTAAGATGGAATAATATATATTAGCAAATTTAAGGAACTTCTATTAAATAATAAATTCTCTAACATTAAAAAGATAAAACCTTAATATTTTTAATGTTATCATTTGTTTAATTGCTTAATCATTCCTAATTTAAGGGAAAACTGGTACAAATTGTATTTTACCTTAAAACTCTATTGAAAGTATAAATAGTTGCTCTCTAATTCAAGAGTAAGTTATCCAAATTTTTATAAATCAATATGTGGACTTTGTGGAGAATTTACAACTACCCAAATACGAGAACAGAATTTTACCCTTCAAGGTTTACATTCTTTTTATTAAGTCATCCCTAATTTTAAGTAACTTTATATACTCATTTAGTATGAGATTCAATTATTTTCATATTTGTTGTCCTTTACTTTTTATTTTCATTTGCAACACTGAGCTGTGAATATGAAGTGCTTCTTTGTAAATAGGTAAAGATTTGTTTTGTTTTTTAAAAGAATGTTTTTTTTTTTCCATTTTATTGCATTTTAGGTTTTGGGGTACATGTGAAGAACATGCAAAATTGTTGCATAGGTACACATGTGGCAGTGTGATTTGCTGCCTTCCTTAAAGGCCCTGGGAAAATTAAATTCAAGAAAGCTGAGAACAAAACAACCTGGACCACCCATGCCAGTCAGAAACCTTCTGAAACAGCTGGAGCAGCACACATAAGTTAGGATAGCACTGAGCTGCTTTGTCAGAACCCAGAGTCTATAACCCGCAACAGTTTTACAATGGTGCTGCGAAGCGCCTCTTAGCAGTAGACCCTCCCAACCCCCACTGGTCATAGCCAAATCCACAAAGCTTCCACTTTCTGAAGGTTTGGAAAAGCAGCAACATGATTGTGATGAGATACTCCCCGATTGGTGAGTAAAGCACTCAAAGAATGATTCGGGTATCTTGCATTAGAACCAAGTCCTTCTCGATGTAGAGACTAATTGGTGTGCAAAATCCCTAATTAAAAGTTAAGAGCCAAGAGACAACTCAGACTTGATTCAAAACAGCTGAGGATTCAAGCAGTATGCCCTACCCACAGTGACCCTGCAGCTGAGATCCTTCCTTGGCCACTGGAAGGGACACGCTGTGGTGATGGACTATTCTCTGAAGAGACACTGAATGATACCAGGGATTCCCCAAAAATGTTTGCTCAGGACACTGTGTGGTCCTTTGCACCAAAGAACAAGCCCCAAAGTTACCTCTCAAGGAAACCCCAACATTCAGTTAGAAGAGTTGAATTCACAGGTAGAATCTCTTAAGTTATCCAATTCTTACCTAGATCCCATTAAGAGTGAACATGATTGCTCTTCCACCTCCAGTCTTTCTGAAGGTTCAATTCAGGTATAACCACCTTATTAAATGCTTGACTCTTGGCAAGTTCTAGGTCTCTTCTGTAATAAAATTCTTCTTGGCAGGCTCAAAACAAGCGACCCTTGGTGCTAAACCAGAGACCTTTGAAGCTACTGAAAAATCAACACCAAGTTTCTGATACCACCTCTGTCCTAGGAGAGGCCTCTGGTGGTATCCCACTTCACTGAGAACTTCCTGAGGAGATTCTGGTTTCCAAAGCCACTTCACTCTGGGTGAGGGACTGAAGGTCCCGTTGAGATACAACACACAACTGCCATCTGTATACCTTGGACTATTATGCCCAGGGATCAACAGGTGGAGTTGCCATACTGGCCAAAGTAATTGGTCTTGATTAGCAGAAGAGTGTTGCCTTTATACAATGTATGAAGGAAGAGATATGTAAAATATATGAAGCCAGGAGATCCACTTGGATATTTTCTGGTGCTTCCTTGACCCATTGCACCTATGGGCATACATGTGGATCATTCCCCAGATAAGGGTGTGATTAAAGTGTCAGTCCCCTCAGGAATAAAGGATTGGTGTCACTGCACTAGGAAAGCCACCAACATTTCCAATAGTGATAGTTGAGGGTGAGAAGAATTGAGTAGCAAAGGAATGAGGGGAAGAGCTGTGGCCTAAAGCTTCATAGAAAATGGCCTATCATTTGTTCTCCTAACCTTAAGTTTCCCTTCAGAAAGGGAGGCCCACTGGAGCTATGAAGGAGATGCTCCCACATCTGTTTCAAGGAGACCCACGCAATGCAAGAATAGACTGTCGTGGCCATGAAAATATGCCTTTCAGATTTGAATGCAGACAGCATATTGAATGGCCTCAGTTAATGCGCTCTATGCTCTAGAAATACATGGCATTGTCTAAGCTCCCTTCCCTTCGGTTGTGTCTGACAAATGAATGTTCAGAGCTATTAAGACAGGCCTAATCTTGAGATACTGGACTCTTTGTTGGTGCCCTTATTTTAGGTCTCCATTAACCTTTCCAAAGCATTCTTAGAGATGCACAGACATTTAAGACCCTGCTTATTTTCCTTCTACCCTCTCAAAGATGAGACTTGCATTGTGACCTCATGGCTACTAGCCTTTGAGATCCCTCTATCTTCCTTTATGGCCATTTTCCCTCCAGCCCCCTCAATAAGCCTCTGAGATATCTAGTTCCATCTTTATCTGTTCATGGGAAGACCCATTCTCACAATTATGGCTAGTCCCACAGGAAAGTCTTCAACTTTTTCCCCACAGCAGTGAGTCCCTGGGAAGAACCAATACATTTTATAAAAGGATTCCTTTTACATCTCTTTTCAAAGACTTCTGTCAAAGGCATTTAAGAAATAAAGAGACTCCTTGAGGTCTGTCCTGGGGAGACAATGCTGCTCCGGGGTCGGGGGCTGACCTGTTGGGGAGTGGCTGTGCAGTCTGCTCCTGCACTGCTTTGTGTGAGCAGCCCCTAACCCCTCTATTCCTGAGTCTGCCCCTTCGTCACACCTTGTCACGCCCAAGTCATGCAGCTTATCTGCCTTTCTCCACTGCGCATCCTTGGGAAGTGGCTCCCCACCTATTGGTCTCGTGCCTTGACTCTGCTAGGAGCAGGTAAGCATCCTGCCAGACCTGCCAGTGCTCCTTTCCCCCATGCCTTCAGGGGATCCCTGCCTCCAAAGTTGCAGAGAGGAGCATGAGTTGGAAAACTTGCCTGAGGGCTGGTGCAGGCTTGGAGCTGGAGGCAGTGCGCTGCCCTGGGACTGTCCTGGCCAGCTACCAAAACCTTGTGTGACTGAGCTCAAGAGCAGTGCATCCAGATTCTTTTCAGAAGTGAGACTTTCCAAAGGACCAGTGACTGTTTCCTGTGCCCCTTATTCCTACTCGGTAGCTATGTATTGATCCCACCATGCAAGGCCTTCCAAGGTAGTCAGAAATAAATATGTATACCAAAGAAAAATGGCCAACTACTAAAGACCACCAAGGCAGCCAACAGAAATGTGGCATCGGTCAAGACTAAGCCCTGGAAAATTAAAGCAATTCATTCAAGATAGATTTTTCTTTTAAATCCAAACCTCCCATGCCAGTCAGAAGCTTTCTGACCAGAGTTGGAGCAGCATGCATGAATTTGGATAGGACAGATTTTCAGAACCCAGAGTCCTTAACCTGCAATGGGTTAACAGTGGCACTAGGAAGCACCTCTTAGCAGGGGACTCTCCCAACCCCCATTGGTAATAGCCAAATTCTTAAACACTGAAGAAATTTTTTGGAAACCAAATGTTTCCACTTTTGAATGGTTTAGGAAAATGTGCTTGATTGTAAGATGCTCCCTGATTTGGGAGATAAAGCACACAGAAAATATGGTTCCAACGCAAGACAACCAAGTCCTTCCTGATCCAGAGACGATAACTGGTATACAAAATCCCTTTTTAATTAAAGCTGAGAGCCAAGGGACAACTCAGTATTTGTCCCAAAGAGGTGAGCATTCTAAAAATCAGTATCCCTAATCACAGTGGCACTACAGCTGAGATCCTTCCTGGGCCACTGAAAGGGACATGCTGTGAAGAACTAGTCTCTGAAGAGACATTAAATACCAGCGGTTCCCCAAAAATGTTTGCTCAGGACAGTCTGTGGTGCTTTGCCTCCAAGAGCAAGCCCCAAAGTTACGTCTCAAGGAAACCCCCAGCATTCAGTTAGAAGAGTTGGGTTCACAAGTAGATGCTCAAGTTAATCCGATTCTTGCCTGGATTCTGTTAAAAGTAGATGTGGAGCAGCAATCACATTCAGTCTTAAGGTTATACCTGAATTTAACTTTAGAACTGCTGTGGCTCTTGGTGGGTCTACATCTACTACTGTATTGAATTTTTTCTTTGGAGGTTCAAAACAAGTGACCTGTAGCGCTAAAACCACATCACAGAGACCTCCAAAGCTACTGCAAATTAACAGAAGTTTGATACCACCTTCATCCTAGGACAAGCCTTTGGTACTACTCCACTTGTATGGGAACATCCTGGGGCTGACTGAGGTCATGGCGAGGCCCTGGATGAGATCCCAGATCCACCCAAGATTCCTGGTGTTATTCCAATCCAAG
>NW_022438519.1:0-13932 GCF_009761245.1 Sapajus apella
TCTGTAGTTTGTGTTTCTGTGGAGTCAGTGGTGATATCCCCTTTATCATTTTTTATTGCATCTATTTGATTCTTCTCTTTTTTTATTTTTATTAATCTGGCTAGTGGTCTATTTTGTCGATCTTTTCAAAAATCCAGCTCCTGGATGTATTGATATTTTGAAGGTTTTTTTGTGTCTCTATCTCTTTCAGTTCTGCTCTGATCTTAGTTATTTCTTGTCTTCTGCTAGCTTTTGAGTCTTTTTTGATCTTGCTCCTCTAGTTCTTTCAATTTTGATAATAGGGTGTTGATTTAAAATCTTTCCTTTCTTCTTATGTGGGCATTTATTGTTGTAAATTTCCCTCTAGACACTGCCTTAAATGTGTCCCAGAGTTTCTGGTACTTTGTGTCTTCGTTCTCATTGGCTTCAAAGAATATCTTAATTTTTGCCTTCATTTCATTGTTTATCCAGTCAACATTCAAGAGCCAGTTTTTCAGTTTCCATGAAGTGCGGTTCCGAGTTAGTTTCTTAATCCTGAGTTCTAATTTGATTGCACTGTGGTCTGAGAGACTGTTTGTTATGATTTCTGTTCTTTTGCATTTGCTGAAGAGTGATTTACTTCCAATTATGTGGTGAATTTTAGAGTAGGTGTGATGTGGTGCTGAGAAGAATGTATATTCTGTGGATTTGGTTTGGAGAGTTATGTAGATGTCTATTAGGTTTTCTTGGTCCAAATTTGAGTTCATGTCCTGGATATCCTTAATTTTCTGTCTTGTTGATCTGTCTAATATTGACAGTGGAGTGTTAAAGTCTCCCACTATTATTATGTGGGAGTCTAAATCTCTTTGTAGGTCATTAAGAACTTGCTTTATGTATCTGGGTCCTCCTTTATTGGGTGCGTATATATTTAGGATCATTAGCTCTTCTTGTTGCCTTGATCCTTTTACCATTATGTAATGTCCTTCTTTGTCTCTTTTGATCTTTGTTTGTCTAAAGTCCATTTTATAGGATTGCAGTTCTTCCTTTTTTTTGCTCTCCATTTGCTTGGTAAATCTTCCTCCATTCCTTTATTTTAAGCCTATATGTGTCCTTACACCTGAGATGGGTTTCCTGAATACAACACACCGATGGGTTTTGACTTTTTATCCAATTTGCTAGTCTGTGTCTTTTGATTGGGGCATTTAACCCATTTACATTTAAGGTTAATATTGTTATGTGTGAATTTGATCCTGCCATTTTGATACTAGCTGGTTGTTATGCCCGTTAGTTGACACATTTTCTTCATTGTGTCAATGCTTTTTACCATTTGGTATGTGTTTGGAGTGGCTGGTACTGGTTGTTCCTTTCTATGTTTAGTGCTTCTTTCAGGAGCTCTGGTAAGGTAGGCCTGGTGGTGACGAAATCTCCTGGCAATTGCTTGTTTGTAAAGGATTTTGTTTCTCTTTTACTTATGAAGCTTGTTTTGGCTGGATATGAAATTCTAGGTTGAAAGTTCTTTTCTTTAAGGATGTCGAATATGGCCCCCTCTCTCTTTTCGCTTGTAGGGTTTCTGCTGAGAGATCTGCTGCGAGTCTGATGGGCTTCCCTTTGTGGGTAACCTGACCTTTCTCTATGGCTTCCCTTAGCATTTTTTCCTTCATTTCAACCCTGGTGAATCCGATGATTATGTGCCTTGGGGTTGCTCTTCCTGAGGAATATCTTTGTGATGTTCTCTGTATTTCCCGGACTTGAATGTTGGACTGTGTTGCTAGGTTGGGGAAGTTCTCCTGGATAATATCCTGAAGAGTGTTTTCCAGCTTGGATTCATTATCTCTGTCACATTCAGTTATACCTATCAAACGTAAAGTAGGTCTTTTCACATAATCCCATATTTCTTGGAGGCTTTGTTCATTTCCTTTCACTCTTTTTTCTCTAATCTTGCCTTCTCATTTTATTTCATTGAGTTGATCTTCAATCTCTGATAACCTTTCTTCTGCTTGGTTGATTTGGCTATTGAAACTTGTATATGTTTCGTGAAGTTCTCGTGTTGTGTTTTTCAGCTCCATTAAGTCATTTATATTCTCTAACCTGTTTGTTCTCGTTAGCATTTCATCAAACATTTTTTCAAGGTTCTTAGTTCGTTTGCATTGGGTTAGAACATGTTCTTTTAGCTCTGAGAAGTTTGTTATTATCTACCTTCTGAAGGCTGTTTCTGTCGATTCATCAGACTAATTCTCCAGCTTTGTTCCTTTGCTGGTGGTGAGTTGTGATCCCTTGGAGGAGGAGAGGCTTTCTGGTTTTGGGTGTTTTTCATCCTTCTTGCACTGGTTTCTTCTCATATTTGTGGATTTATTTACCTGTGATATTTGTAATTGGTGACTTTCAGATGGGGTCTCTGAGTTGAGGTCCTTTTTGTTGATTATGAAGTTATTTCTTTCTGTTTTTTAGTTTTCCTTCTAACAGTCAGACCCCTCTGCTGTAGGACTGCTGGAGGTCCACTCCAGACCCTGCTTGCCTGGGGATCACCTGTGGCGGCTACAGAACAGTAAGGATTGCTGCCAGTTTCTTCTTCTGTTATCTTTATCCCAGAAGGATACCTGCCAGATGTCAGCCTGAGCTCTCCTTTATGAGGTGACTCTTTATATATATGGGGGTCAGGGAGTTGCTTGAGGAGACAGTTTGTTCCTTACAGGAGCTCAAGTGCTGAACTGTGAGCTTTGTTGTTCTGTTCAGAGCTGCTAGGCAGGTACATTTAAATCTGCTGCAGCGGAACTTATAACTGCCTTTTTCCCCAGGTGCTCTGTCCTGGGAAGGTGGGGCTTTATTTATAAGTTCCTTATGTGCTGCTGCCTTTTTTCAGAGCTGCCCTGCCCAGCAAGGAGGTAACCTAGTCACAGTCTGCCAGCAGAGGTGTTGCTGAGCTGCCATGGGCTCTGCCCAGCTGCTGTGTGAACTTCTTTGCAGTTATTTTTATAGAGGTATAGTTAGAACTGCCTATGTAATGGCAGACTGCCTCGGTAATGGCAGACACCCTTGCCCCAACAGAGCTGGACCATCCCAGGTCCAGCTGCACTTGCTGCAAAACTCTCAATCCAGAGTGTTTCAGATTGCTGGTCTTTGTGGGGGTAGGACCCGCCAAACCAGAACACCAGTCTCCCTGTTTCAGCCCCCTTTTTTTCAGTGGAATGGGTGGCTCTTTCTCCCAGGTGTTCCCGGTGCCAGTTGAAACGGCTGCCCAGATTTGTGTGAGTTTTTGTGTGGAGACCTGCTGCGCTGGCTCAAACAGCCATGGTGGAAACTCATGGCACTTTTCAGCCCAGGAATCTTCTGGTCTGTGGGCAGTAATAACTAATTTGGAAATGTGGTGTTCACTCACCCTCTGCGCTGTTCTTGCTGGGAACTGCACTCTAGAGCTGTTCCTATTCAGCCATCTTGGATCCACCTCTTGGGTATGTCTTTATCAGCAGCATGAAAATTGACTAATACAGTAAATTGGTACCAGCAGAGTGGGGTGTTGCTGAAAAGATACCCAAAAATGTAAAAGCGACTTTGTAACTCAGTAACTGGCAGAGAGGTTGGAAGAGTTTGGAGAGCTCAGAAGACAGGAAAATGTGGGAAAGTTTGGAACCTTCTAGAGACTTGTTGAATGGCTTTGGAAAAAAAAACCTGATAATGACATGGACAATAAAATCCAGGCTGAGGTGGTCTCAGATAAAGATGAGGAACTTGTTGGGTACTGGAGCAAAGGCAACTCTTGTTATGTTTTAGCAAAGATACTGGTGGCATTTTGCCCCTGCCCTAGAGATTTGTGGAACTTTGAACTTGGGAGAGATGATTTAAGGTTTGTGGAGGAATAAATTTCTAAGCAGCAAAGCATTGAAAAGATGACTTGGGTGCTGTTAAAAGCACTCCATTTTAAAAGGGAAACAGAACATAAAAGTTCAGAAAATTTGCAGCCTGACAATGGAGAAAAGAAAAACCCATTTTCTTGAGGAGAAATTCAAGCCAGCTGCAGAAATTTGCATAAGTAGCAAGAAGCCTAATGTTAATCCCCACGACCATGGGAAAAATGTGTCCAGGCCGTGTCAGAGAACTTCATGGCAACCCCTCCCATCGCAGGCACAGAAGCCTGGGGGAAAAAGTGGTTTGTGGGCAGGGCTCAGGGTCCCCTTGCTGTGTGCAGTCTAGGGACTTGGTGCCCTCTGACCCAGCCATTCCAGCCATGTCTGAAAGGGCCCAACATAGAGCTTGGGCTGTGGCTTCAGAGGGTGGAAGCCCCAAGCCTTGTTAAATTCTAAGTGGCGTTGAGTTTGCAGGTGCACAGAAGTCAAGAATTGAGGTTTGGGAGCCTCCACCTAGATTTTAGATGTATGGAAATGCCTGGATGACCAGGTGGGGCCCTCTGCTAGGGCACTGCAGAAGAGAAATGTGGCATTGGGGGCCCCACACAGAGTCTCTACTGGGGCACTGCCTAGTGGAGCTATGAGAAGAGGGCCACCATCCTCCAGACCCCAGAATGCTAGAACCACTGGCAGCTTCCATCATGCACCTGGAAAAGTTGCAGACATTCAATGCCAGCCTGTGAAAGCAGCCAGGAGGAAAGCTGTACCCTGCAAAGCCACAGGGCCCGAGCTGCCAAAGACCATGAGACTCCACCTCTTGCATCAGTGTGACCTAGATGTGAGACCTAGAGTCAAAGGAGATTATTTTAGAACTTTAAAATTTGACTGCCCCGCTGGATTTCAGACTTGCATGGGGACTGTAACCCCTTCATTTTGACCAACTTTTTCCATTTGGAACAAGTGTATTTACCCAATACCCTTACCCCCATTGTATCTAGGAAGTAACTAGTTTTCTTTTGATTTTACAGGCTCATAGGTGGAAGGGACTTCCTTGCCTTGTTTCAGATTAGACTTCGGACTGTGGACCTCTTGGGTTAATGCTGAAATGAGTTGAGACTTTGGAGGACTTTTGGAAAGGCATGATTAGTCTTGAAATATGAGGATATGAAATTTGGAGGGGACAGGGGCAGAATAATATGGTTTGGCTGTGTCCTTACTCAAATCTCAACTTGAATTGTATCTCCCCAAATTCCCATGTGTTGTGGGAAGGACCCAGGGAAGGGTAATTGAATCATGGGGGCCAGTGTTTCCTGTGCTATTCTCATGATAGTGTATAAGTCTCATGAGATCTGATGGGTTTATCAGGAGTTTCCACTTTTGCTTCCTTCTTATTTTTCTCTTGCCACCATTATGTAAGAAGTGCCTTTCACCTCCTGCCATGTTTCTAAGGCTTCCCCAGCCATGTGGAACTGTAGGTCCAATTAAACCTCTTTTTCTTCCCAGTTTTGGGTATATCTTTATCAGCAGCATGAAAAGGGACTAATACAGGCTGGGTCTGGGGAAGAGGCACCTGGGGAAATGTGTTCAGGAGCTTTGGTTGCTCAGTGACTCATATTTTTTTACTGGATTATTTACTAAAGGAAGAGAGTTACAAGGGACTGACTGGCGATAATGGCATGGATGGAGTGGAGATCTGGGTAGAGCCTCCCACAGCTACCCTTTTGTTCTGCCACTAGGTTATATATCACACACTCCAATTCTTTTATCATCAAAGAATCAGGTTAACTTCTCTGGGCCTCTGTTACTTCATCTATAAAATTAGGTGATTATCATCTCTGAGGCCCCTTGAGCTCCAAAAATCTCTAGATCTAGTAAAAGCAGCTTAAAATACAACATAGCATACAGGTACTGGGTACCATGTTATCTCACTTATTATTTTTCAAAAATCCAGGCTTGTAGCCTATGCTGGTAACAGATTATATCCTTAAAAATAATTGTTTCTTTGATGTCCTTACTTATAAAGAAATTCCAAAGTCTGGCAATTTTACTATATATTTATAAAATTGTTGTCATGGTTTTAAAAAGTCTGTTCCCAACAACAACAACAAAAACAAAAAAATGCATATTGAGCATCTTAGCAGCTTAAAAAAATTCCTGGTTATGGTTTATATGGAATTAGAATTTGCTGCTTTGTGCTGAGCTTCTGACATCTGTCTGATATGATGTCATGTGCTCATATTAGTTACCTCATCAGACACTCCTACTGGGCATGAAACTTTATTTTTCCAGGTTCAGGTGCAGATGTCTTCTTATTTTCTTCCTCAAGGTGTTTTTTTGTTTTTTGCTTTTTTCTCCTTGGACCCACAGATAGCACACTTTGGCATCTTGGACTGTCTTGCTACAGACTTTCTCAGTTAAGGGAGAGAAATGGTTAAGATTATGTCTAGGATAGTCTTTGCATTTGGCTTCTGATTAGAAGTTGGGAGCGCGGTAGATGTAGAATTCAAATTTGACCTTTTAAAGTTAAAATGTGCCAGGACTTAGTCCTCGTACATATGAAAGATTGCATTGCTGAACTCAAATTTTTAACCCATTCCTGTACCAATGCCTTTGCCTTATAATTTTGCTGATGCTTGACTTGGAGTTCAGCTATATATGGGTAACAGAACAAAGAGGAAGTGATGCTGTACCAGCTCTGAGCCAAGACTATAAAGACTTTATATGTTTCTGCTTTTTCTTATACTTCGCACTGCCATGTAAAAACATTCCTGGACTAGTCCACTGGTTCTGTTTACAGCTGCTGTGATACCTCATGTAAGGGAAATAGCTGCACTTTAGTCTGGAATAGGCTAAGGTGGCCTTTTGGTGCAGCATGACTCAGCAGGTTTGGAGTGCAGGTACACAGCCTCACATCACACATTATGTAACCACACCATGTGAGGTACAGTAAGTAACCACTAACATGAGTTTGTGCTTGGCTCGGAGCCACTATTGCCTGTACAAAGTATAACTACCCTGCTGATGCTGTACAAATGGCCTGTGCCCAGAGAGAGAATAAATCCATGTCGCAGCTTCCAACAGTTCCTCAAGTGTTTTTCCAGCTGCCTGCCACCCACCTACTGACTCCCCTCAGACCTCAGCTTGGGCTCAAACCTGACACCTCAGTTCTTGTCTTCTTTGTTTATAATAATATAAACAAGAGGCAGACAGCAAAGGAGATGTAGCATAGAACAATATATTATAAAGGAAAAATAATATTTTGAAAGTTAAGTGCAGAATAGGCAGTACTTGAGAGAGAGAGTACAAGACAGGCTGTGAACTTGACTGTGGTCAAGGTACTCTCAGGCACTCTCTCACAGTACCTGAGAGAAAGAGTTCAAGGCAGCCTGCTCATACGGATGAGATAGCAAAGATTGGCACTAGGGAATTCCCTTTCTGAGAGTCTTCCATGATTATTCATAAGGAAGTAGGAAGAGGTGTTACTAGTAAGCATGGTGTGTGGTCCTCTGGGTGTCCATGTGCAGTAGCCATACATGCTTGTTTATACATTGCATGTCTCATTAATATGTCTCACTGTCTTGCTATAGACTTTCTTAGTTAAGGGAGAGAAATGGTTAAGATTATGTCTAGGATAGTCTTTGCATTTGGCTCCTGATTAGAAATGGGGGGCGCAGTAGATGTAGAGTTCAAATTTGACCTTTTAAAGTTAAAATGTTGACCTTTTAAAGTTTAAATCTCCACCCAGGAGTATATTTTATACTATTATAATGAGCAAAGGGTCAGTCTGAGAACAGGTAAAAATCAAAATGCACAGCTTTTACAGGGGAAATTCCCTTCTGGAGATAGCTTTGCTTGAATGAGCTGGACTACAGTACAAATGCTGGGGCTTATTATGTTAATGGTATGGTGACCATGGCGGCTGTGTTCTGAGGACATGGTCACTTCCTTGACTACCTATTGTGACTCAGCTCCAGAGGAAGGATGAGAGACCTGTGGAACAGAACCAAATCACCACAGTCAAGCCCAATCTGGACTGACTCTCACTCAACCACAGATCCATAAGAATAGATGATTATTGTTTTAAGTCACTACATTTGGAGGTTGGTTGTTCCACAACATTTTGGAAGGCAGTTATGCTCACCACTATACCACCAACGCAACCTGTTCCACAACATTTTGAAACAACAGATAACCCCTTTTCTGTATCTATACTCACTTGGTAATCTAATTTATTCTAATGATTTAAAAGATTTCATTACCCTAAAGACTACCAAATTTATATCCTCTACCCAGAACTCACCTATGAACTCTTGGCTGATATTTCCAGCTGACTACCACCTGGGTATTTAATAAGCATCTCAAACTTACCTTGCAGCAAACTGGACTCCTGATTTTCCTTCTGAAACCTACTTCTCCTGCAGTTACCCCATTTCATTTAACAGCAACCCCAGTGTTTCAGGGAAAAATTTTTGGATCATGATTGGCTCAATCTTTTTCTCTCACACTCTACATACAGTCTATCTGAAAATGCTGTTGATTTAATTTCAACATATTTTCAAATCTGACCATTTCTCATTCACTAAAATCCTGGACCAAGTCACCATCATTTCTTGTGTAGGTAGTGCAGTAGCCTCCTAACAGGTCTCTGTACATCCCCTTTTGCCTTGCTACAATTTATTCTCCCAAGAACAGCCCTAATATTTCTTTTAAAGCCAAGTAATGAAAGTAATTTACTTGTTATGAGAACTGTATCTTTTGTCCTTTAGAAATTTCCACATTCTGGATTTTGCCAATTGTATCTCCATGGCCCTGACTAATTTGAATGCCATTCACAATACCTGAATCATTGTTTAAAAAAAAAAAGAAGAAGAAGAAGAAGAAAACACTTGCTGATTGAAGAAGAAAACAGTCACTAATTAAAATGACTAAAAGCTTTTACTAAATTTTTAAAATCAGATACGGGGTAAAGAAAAATTTTTCACAAGCCAGATAGTAGAATAGTTCTTCAATAAATCCACTGGGTTTGTTCTCTTTGTCTTCCTTTTTTTAAATTTCAATATCTCTATTCCTGCATTTATTATAAAATAGTTCATCAAGATAAGGCTGATGCATTTTATTTATTAAAAATTTAAACTCACTTCGAAGACTGACAAAAATGGATTATGGTTTTTAATATTTTTATCCTGGTAATATATTTAAATAGATATATTTGTTTTATTGTCTGTGTCTGAGATATGAATCAATGATGACCGAGGTATGTTTGCTTTTAATCCTGTTATTTACAATAGCAGCCTTGAGATTAAATGGGTTTATGTCAGCAGAATTCACCCAAATGAATTCTATTTGAGGTAAGCATTGGACCAAAATAGGAAAATCCTACAAGAAGAGTCTCATTCATGATTATGGATCCATACAAGCTATTCCTGGTATGAAGCTCAAATGAAACCATTTGCAAGCTGAGAGCTTGTGCATTATGAAGTGTTTCTGGAAATAGGGCTCATGGAAATGGAAAGTTTCTTTAAAAAGTAAAAATGAGTCACTGTATCTATTTTAAAAGGGGATTGATCTCAAATGGGTACATATAGCTGACTAGTTTTATTTTTAAAAATCATCTAAGTAAATAAAGTCAGAATAAAAACCAGAGAAACTACTTACTTTAATGCATGTCATTTCTTCACTCATTCATTCATTTGTTCATTCTTTCATTCAATGATAATTTATTAAACTTCTAAGATGTATCTTACATGATGCAACGGATGAGGTGCAGTAAGCTAAGCACAAATAGCAATCAGACATGTTCCTGCTCTGATGAAAATTATCGACTACTAAGAAAAATGTGCCATAGAATGCAAGGAGTTAGAAAGCAGTAAATGCTCAGTGCTTGATAAAGGGAAAGCAAGAAGAAAACAGAGTTTAGGTCAGTGTCTCCCAAACTTGGCTGATCATCAGAATCATCTGGGAACTTTTAAATACTTATAATAATTTTCCAGTTTAAGATGGTGCGCCAAACCCATGTATTTCTCGTCACTCTTTCCTGAGCTTCTATTAAATTAGAAAGAAATAAAAAAAATTGTAATAGTAAAGATGTAAAGGAACAAAAACAATTTGAACAATCTCTGGAAGACAAAAAATGGCAGGAAGTATATCAATAGATGACACAAAGTAGAGAAAGCTATAGCCCAGAATGAGCCAGGAAGGGGTTGGAAAGGAGGTGGAAGTCATTGTCCTGAAAAATTTCACAGAAGCTCCCAATTCAGTATTGGCAGTTATAACAGAGATCCAGCAGAGAAGCTGAGCTGAAAATAGATGGATTAATAGGGGATCTGTATACACAATGGTCAGCCTTCCCAGCACTGACTCACAACCTGCTCGGACAAGATAATAGAATGACATTTACTACTGGGCAAGACAGAAAGGACTTTCCTCTTAGGAAATTAAACTATCAAGGAGAGCTAGGGCTGTTCTTATTGAGGCATTTGGGAGTCTGTTAGCTTGACTACTGATTTGCTACTAGTTCGATCTACAGCTAAACTGCTAGTTTCATATTTTCACAAGTACACAGAGCTTCCAGAAATCAAGCTCATTATTATCAAGTACGGATAGGCAATCAGGACATGTAATGAAAACCAGTGCAAGAACAAGAAAGACTAAAATGACAAATAAGTTAAATTGGCTGGCGCAGTGGCTCATGCCTATGATCCCAGCACTTTGGGAGGCAGAGACAGGTGGATCACTTAAGCCCAAGAGTTGAAGAGCAGCCTGGGACACATGGCAAAACCTAGTCTCTACACAAAATGTTTTAAATAATTTAAAAATTAAAAAATAAGTACAACTAACTTGAGAAGGGGGCAGAGAAAATTCAGAAACAAAGAAGTCTAATTAGTGATAATAAAAGTGATTTAAGTGGCATTTAAACAAAGGATTTTCCCCCAGAAATTTTTATAAAGAAACAACCAAAAAAAAAAAAAAAAAAGGAAAGAATTTTTATAATTAAAACTTGATAGCCCACCAGAAAGGTTCATTGGAAGTTGAAGAAATCTCTAAAAATATAGAAAAAAACACAGAGACAGAAAATATGGGATAAAAATATAGAAAATGAGAAATATGAGAGTTTCATAAGGACAGAATGCAAGACAGAATAATAATAAATTAAAAATACCAAGAGACGAAAAGAGCAGGAGTGTTCAAACTGAAAAGACCTATTAGGTGCCCCCAGGTTAAATGGCTTTTTAAAAATTTTATTACCTGGACCCATTCTCATGAAATTTCAAAGTATCTCATTAAAGAGAAGATGCTGAAAGCTTCAAAGGAGGAAAAATGTTATCTATAGAGAAATAAGAAATCAACTAGCACCAAATGTAGAAAATGGCACACTTCTTTCAAAAATTTGAGGAAAAATAATTTTGGATTTAAAATTCTACAGCCAGCTGGGTGTGGTACCTCATGACCATAATCCCAGTACTTTGGGAAAGGCTGAGGTGGGAGAATCATTTGACCCAGGAGACTGAGGCACACTGAGCCATCATCATGCCACTGCACTCCAGCTTAAACTACAGAGTGAGACCCTGTCTTATAAAAATACAAATAAATTTTAAAATAAAATTCTATAGCCAATCAAATTATCTACTAAATAAAATTTTATAGCTAATTGAAGTATCTACTAAAGATTTAAAAAACAAAAGCAAAACTAACATTTTTGAAATGAAAGTTATTTAATTTTTTTTTTTCTTTTGAGACAGGGTCTTGCTCTGTTACCCAGGCTGGAGTGCTGTGGTCTGACTCAGCTCACTGTAACCTCTGTCTCTCAGGTTCAAGTGATCCTCCCACCTCTCAGCCTCCAAAGTAGCTGGGACTGCAGGTACATGCTACCACAACTTTCTAATTTTTGTATTTTTTTTTTAAGAGATGGGTATTTTCACCATGTTGCCCAGGCTGGTCTCAAACTCCTGAGCTAAAGGGATCCTCTCATTCTGTCATCCCAAAGTGCTGGGTTTATAGGCGTGACCCACTGTGCCTGGCCAAAAAGGATTTTTGTTTGTTTGTTTAATATTCACATTGATCTTATAGGCCATTTTACAGATGAGAAAACAGGCACTTCTCTAAGATTTCCTTCTTTTTTTAAAAATTGTACTTTAGGTCCTGGGGTACAGGTGCAGATCATGCAGGATTGTTGCATAGGTACAGAAATGGCAATGTGGTTTGCTGCCTCCATCCCCCTATCACCTAAATCTGGCATTTCTCCCCATGTTGTCCCTCCCCGACTTCCCCACCGCGCCGCTGTCCCTCCCTTGGCCCCCCACAACAGGCCCCAGTGTGTGATGCTCCCCTCCCTGTGTCCATGTGTTTTCATTGTTCAACACCTGCCTATGAGTGAGAACATGAGGTGTTTGATTTTCTGTTCTTATGTCAGTTTGCTGAGAATGATGATTTCCAGATTCATCTGTGTTCCTACAAAGGACACAAATTCATCGTTTTTTATGGCTGCATAGTATTCCATGGTATATATGTGCCACATTTTCCCTGTCCAGTCTATCATCAATGGGCATTTGGGTTGGTTCCAGGTCTTTGCTCTTGTAAACAGTGCTGCTGCGAACATACGCCTGCATGTGTCTTTATAATAGAATGATTTATAATCCTTTGGGTATATACCCAGATTGCACTCCTTGCATTCTAGGTCCTTGAGGAATTGCCACACTGTCTTCCACAATGGTTGGACTAGCTTACATTCCCACCAACAGTGTAAAAGTGTTCCTGTTTCTCCACATCCTCTCCAGCATCTGTTGTCTCCAGATTTTTTAATGATCACCATTCTAACTGGTGTGAGGTGATATCTCAATGTGGTTTTGATTTGCATTTCTCTAATAATCAGTGATGATGAGCATGTTTTCATATGTTTGTTGGCCTCATAAATGTCTTCTTTTGAAAAGTATCTGTTCATATCCTTCTCCCACTTTTGGATGGGTTTGTTTTTTTCTTGTAAATCTGTTTTAGTTATTTGTAGATTCTGGATATTAGCCCTTCGTCAGATGGGTAAATTGCAAAAATGTTTTCCTATTCTGTTGGTTGCCAGTTCACTCTAATGATTGTTTCTTTTGCTGTGCAGAAGCTCTGGAATTTAATTAGGCCTCATTTGTGTATTTTGGCTTTGTTACCAATGCTTTTGGTGTTTTAGTCATGAAGTCCTTGCCTATGCCTATGTCCTGAATGGTTTTGCCTAGGTTTTCTTCTAGGGTTTTTGTGGTGTTAGGCCTTATGTTTAAGTCTTTAATCCATCTGGAGTTAATTTAGTGTAAGGTGTCAAGAAGGGGTCCAGTTTCTGCTTTCTGCACACTGCTAACCAGTTTTCCCAACACCATTTATTAAACAAGGAATCCTCCCCATTGCTTGTTTTTGTGAGGTTTGTCAAAGATCAGATGGTTGTAGATGTGTGGCGTTGCCTCCAAGGCCTCTGTTCTGTTCCATTGGTCTATATCTGTGTTTTGGTACCATTACCATGCTGTTTTGATTACTGTAGCCTTGTACTATAGTTTCAAGTCAGGTAGTGTGATGCCTCTGGCTTTTTTCTTTTTGCTTAGGATTGTCTTGGCTATGCAGGCTCTCTTTTGGTTCCATATGAAGTTTAAGGTGTTTTTTCCAGTTCTGTGAGGAGAGTCATATGTAGTTTGATGGGGATAGCCTTGAATCTATAAATTACTTTGGATAGGATGGCCATTTTCACAATATTGATTCTTCCTAACCACGAGCATGGAATGTTTCTCCACGTGTTTGTGTCCTCTCTTATTTCCTTGAGCAGTGGTTTGTAGTTCTCCTTGAAGAGGTCTTTGCATCCTTTGTTAGTTGTATTCCTAGGTATTTTATTCTCTTTGTAGCAATTGTGAATGGGAGTTTGTTCATGATTTGGCTCTCTGTTAGTCTGTTACTGGTGTGTAGAAATGCTTGTGATTTCTGCACATTGATTTTGTATCCTGAGACTTTGCTGAAGTTGCTTATCAGTTTAAGGAGATTTTGGGCTGAGATGATGGGTTCTGTAAAAAGGCTTCTCTGCATCTATTCAGATAATCATATGGTTTTTGGTTTTGGTTCTCTTTATGTGGTGGATTACGTTTATAGACTTGTGTTTGTTGAACCAGAC
>NW_022438520.1:0-13932 GCF_009761245.1 Sapajus apella
TCTGTAGTTTGTGTTTCTGTGGAGTCAGTGGTGATATCCCCTTTATCATTTTTTATTGCATCTATTTGATTCTTCTCTTTTTTTATTTTTATTAATCTGGCTAGTGGTCTATTTTGTCGATCTTTTCAAAAATCCAGCTCCTGGATGTATTGATATTTTGAAGGTTTTTTTGTGTCTCTATCTCTTTCAGTTCTGCTCTGATCTTAGTTATTTCTTGTCTTCTGCTAGCTTTTGAGTCTTTTTTGATCTTGCTCCTCTAGTTCTTTCAATTTTGATAATAGGGTGTTGATTTAAAATCTTTCCTTTCTTCTTATGTGGGCATTTATTGTTGTAAATTTCCCTCTAGACACTGCCTTAAATGTGTCCCAGAGTTTCTGGTACTTTGTGTCTTCGTTCTCATTGGCTTCAAAGAATATCTTAATTTTTGCCTTCATTTCATTGTTTATCCAGTCAACATTCAAGAGCCAGTTTTTCAGTTTCCATGAAGTGCGGTTCCGAGTTAGTTTCTTAATCCTGAGTTCTAATTTGATTGCACTGTGGTCTGAGAGACTGTTTGTTATGATTTCTGTTCTTTTGCATTTGCTGAAGAGTGATTTACTTCCAATTATGTGGTGAATTTTAGAGTAGGTGTGATGTGGTGCTGAGAAGAATGTATATTCTGTGGATTTGGTTTGGAGAGTTATGTAGATGTCTATTAGGTTTTCTTGGTCCAAATTTGAGTTCATGTCCTGGATATCCTTAATTTTCTGTCTTGTTGATCTGTCTAATATTGACAGTGGAGTGTTAAAGTCTCCCACTATTATTATGTGGGAGTCTAAATCTCTTTGTAGGTCATTAAGAACTTGCTTTATGTATCTGGGTGCTCCTTTATTGGGTGCGTATATATTTAGGATCATTAGCTCTTCTTGTTGCCTTGATCCTTTTACCATTATGTAATGTCCTTCTTTGTCTCTTTTGATCTTTGTTTGTCTAAAGTCCATTTTATAGGATTGCAGTTCTTCCTTTTTTTTGCTCTCCATTTGCTTGGTAAATCTTCCTCCATTCCTTTATTTTAAGCCTATATGTGTCCTTACACCTGAGATGGGTTTCCTGAATACAACACACCGATGGGTTTTGACTTTTTATCCAATTTGCTAGTCTGTGTCTTTTGATTGGGGCATTTAACCCATTTACATTTAAGGTTAATATTGTTATGTGTGAATTTGATCCTGCCATTTTGATACTAGCTGGTTGTTATGCCCGTTAGTTGACACATTTTCTTCATTGTGTCAATGCTTTTTACCATTTGGTATGTGTTTGGAGTGGCTGGTACTGGTTGTTCCTTTCTATGTTTAGTGCTTCTTTCAGGAGCTCTGGTAAGGTAGGCCTGGTGGTGACGAAATCTCCTGGCAATTGCTTGTTTGTAAAGGATTTTGTTTCTCTTTTACTTATGAAGCTTGTTTTGGCTGGATATGAAATTCTAGGTTGAAAGTTCTTTTCTTTAAGGATGTCGAATATGGCCCCCTCTCTCTTTTCGCTTGTAGGGTTTCTGCTGAGAGATCTGCTGCGAGTCTGATGGGCTTCCCTTTGTGGGTAACCTGACCTTTCTCTATGGCTTCCCTTAGCATTTTTTCCTTCATTTCAACCCTGGTGAATCCGATGATTATGTGCCTTGGGGTTGCTCTTCCTGAGGAATATCTTTGTGATGTTCTCTGTATTTCCCGGACTTGAATGTTGGACTGTGTTGCTAGGTTGGGGAAGTTCTCCTGGATAATATCCTGAAGAGTGTTTTCCAGCTTGGATTCATTATCTCTGTCACATTCAGTTATACCTATCAAACGTAAAGTAGGTCTTTTCACATAATCCCATATTTCTTGGAGGCTTTGTTCATTTCCTTTCACTCTTTTTTCTCTAATCTTGCCTTCTCATTTTATTTCATTGAGTTGATCTTCAATCTCTGATAACCTTTCTTCTGCTTGGTTGATTTGGCTATTGAAACTTGTATATGTTTCGTGAAGTTCTCGTGTTGTGTTTTTCAGCTCCATTAAGTCATTTATATTCTCTAACCTGTTTGTTCTCGTTAGCATTTCATCAAACATTTTTTCAAGGTTCTTAGTTCGTTTGCATTGGGTTAGAACATGTTCTTTTAGCTCTGAGAAGTTTGTTATTATCTACCTTCTGAAGGCTGTTTCTGTCGATTCATCAGACTAATTCTCCAGCTTTGTTCCTTTGCTGGTGGTGAGTTGTGATCCCTTGGAGGAGGAGAGGCTTTCTGGTTTTGGGTGTTTTTCATCCTTCTTGCACTGGTTTCTTCTCATATTTGTGGATTTATTTACCTGTGATATTTGTAATTGGTGACTTTCAGATGGGGTCTCTGAGTTGAGGTCCTTTTTGTTGATTATGAAGTTATTTCTTTCTGTTTTTTAGTTTTCCTTCTAACAGTCAGACCCCTCTGCTGTAGGACTGCTGGAGGTCCACTCCAGACCCTGCTTGCCTGGGGATCACCTGTGGCGGCTACAGAACAGTAAGGATTGCTGCCAGTTTCTTCTTCTGTTATCTTTATCCCAGAAGGATACCTGCCAGATGTCAGCCTGAGCTCTCCTTTATGAGGTGACTCTTTATATATATGGGGGTCAGGGAGTTGCTTGAGGAGACAGTTTGTTCCTTACAGGAGCTCAAGTGCTGAACTGTGAGCTTTGTTGTTCTGTTCAGAGCTGCTAGGCAGGTACATTTAAATCTGCTGCAGCGGAACTTATAACTGCCTTTTTCCCCAGGTGCTCTGTCCTGGGAAGGTGGGGCTTTATTTATAAGTTCCTTATGTGCTGCTGCCTTTTTTCAGAGCTGCCCTGCCCAGCAAGGAGGTAACCTAGTCACAGTCTGCCAGCAGAGGTGTTGCTGAGCTGCCATGGGCTCTGCCCAGCTGCTGTGTGAACTTCTTTGCAGTTATTTTTATAGAGGTATAGTTAGAACTGCCTATGTAATGGCAGACTGCCTCGGTAATGGCAGACACCCTTGCCCCAACAGAGCTGGACCATCCCAGGTCCAGCTGCACTTGCTGCAAAACTCTCAATCCAGAGTGTTTCAGATTGCTGGTCTTTGTGGGGGTAGGACCCGCCAAACCAGAACACCAGTCTCCCTGTTTCAGCCCCCTTTTTTTCAGTGGAATGGGTGGCTCTTTCTCCCAGGTGTTCCCGGTGCCAGTTGAAACGGCTGCCCAGATTTGTGTGAGTTTTTGTGTGGAGACCTGCTGCGCTGGCTCAAACAGCCATGGTGGAAACTCATGGCACTTTTCAGCCCAGGAATCTTCTGGTCTGTGGGCAGTAATAACTAATTTGGAAATGTGGTGTTCACTCACCCTCTGCGCTGTTCTTGCTGGGAACTGCACTCTAGAGCTGTTCCTATTCAGCCATCTTGGATCCACCTCTTGGGTATGTCTTTATCAGCAGCATGAAAATTGACTAATACAGTAAATTGGTACCAGCAGAGTGGGGTGTTGCTGAAAAGATACCCAAAAATGTAAAAGCGACTTTGTAACTCAGTAACTGGCAGAGAGGTTGGAAGAGTTTGGAGAGCTCAGAAGACAGGAAAATGTGGGAAAGTTTGGAACCTTCTAGAGACTTGTTGAATGGCTTTGGAAAAAAAAACCTGATAATGACATGGACAATAAAATCCAGGCTGAGGTGGTCTCAGATAAAGATGAGGAACTTGTTGGGTACTGGAGCAAAGGCAACTCTTGTTATGTTTTAGCAAAGATACTGGTGGCATTTTGCCCCTGCCCTAGAGATTTGTGGAACTTTGAACTTGGGAGAGATGATTTAAGGTTTGTGGAGGAATAAATTTCTAAGCAGCAAAGCATTGAAAAGATGACTTGGGTGCTGTTAAAAGCACTCCATTTTAAAAGGGAAACAGAACATAAAAGTTCAGAAAATTTGCAGCCTGACAATGGAGAAAAGAAAAACCCATTTTCTTGAGGAGAAATTCAAGCCAGCTGCAGAAATTTGCATAAGTAGCAAGAAGCCTAATGTTAATCCCCACGACCATGGGAAAAATGTGTCCAGGCCGTGTCAGAGAACTTCATGGCAACCCCTCCCATCGCAGGCACAGAAGCCTGGGGGAAAAAGTGGTTTGTGGGCAGGGCTCAGGGTCCCCTTGCTGTGTGCAGTCTAGGGACTTGGTGCCCTCTGACCCAGCCATTCCAGCCATGTCTGAAAGGGCCCAACATAGAGCTTGGGCTGTGGCTTCAGAGGGTGGAAGCCCCAAGCCTTGTTAAATTCTAAGTGGCGTTGAGTTTGCAGGTGCACAGAAGTCAAGAATTGAGGTTTGGGAGCCTCCACCTAGATTTTAGATGTATGGAAATGCCTGGATGACCAGGTGGGGCCCTCTGCTAGGGCACTGCAGAAGAGAAATGTGGCATTGGGGGCCCCACACAGAGTCTCTACTGGGGCACTGCCTAGTGGAGCTATGAGAAGAGGGCCACCATCCTCCAGACCCCAGAATGCTAGAACCACTGGCAGCTTCCATCATGCACCTGGAAAAGTTGCAGACATTCAATGCCAGCCTGTGAAAGCAGCCAGGAGGAAAGCTGTACCCTGCAAAGCCACAGGGCCCGAGCTGCCAAAGACCATGAGACTCCACCTCTTGCATCAGTGTGACCTAGATGTGAGACCTAGAGTCAAAGGAGATTATTTTAGAACTTTAAAATTTGACTGCCCCGCTGGATTTCAGACTTGCATGGGGACTGTAACCCCTTCAT
Source organism: Sapajus apella (assembly GCF_009761245.1). NCBI lineage: Eukaryota > Metazoa > Chordata > Mammalia > Primates > Cebidae > Sapajus > Sapajus apella. The sequence goes on from NW_022438520.1 coordinate 4,733, forward strand.
TTTGACCAACTTTTTCCATTTGGAACAAGTGTATTTACCCAATACCCTTACCCCCATTGTATCTAGGAAGTAACTAGTTTTCTTTTGATTTTACAGGCTCATAGGTGGAAGGGACTTCCTTGCCTTGTTTCAGATTAGACTTCGGACTGTGGACCTCTTGGGTTAATGCTGAAATGAGTTGAGACTTTGGAGGACTTTTGGAAAGGCATGATTAGTCTTGAAATATGAGGATATGAAATTTGGAGGGGACAGGGGCAGAATAATATGGTTTGGCTGTGTCCTTACTCAAATCTCAACTTGAATTGTATCTCCCCAAATTCCCATGTGTTGTGGGAAGGACCCAGGGAAGGGTAATTGAATCATGGGGGCCAGTGTTTCCTGTGCTATTCTCATGATAGTGTATAAGTCTCATGAGATCTGATGGGTTTATCAGGAGTTTCCACTTTTGCTTCCTTCTTATTTTTCTCTTGCCACCATTATGTAAGAAGTGCCTTTCACCTCCTGCCATGTTTCTAAGGCTTCCCCAGCCATGTGGAACTGTAGGTCCAATTAAACCTCTTTTTCTTCCCAGTTTTGGGTATATCTTTATCAGCAGCATGAAAAGGGACTAATACAGGCTGGGTCTGGGGAAGAGGCACCTGGGGAAATGTGTTCAGGAGCTTTGGTTGCTCAGTGACTCATATTTTTTTACTGGATTATTTACTAAAGGAAGAGAGTTACAAGGGACTGACTGGCGATAATGGCATGGATGGAGTGGAGATCTGGGTAGAGCCTCCCACAGCTACCCTTTTGTTCTGCCACTAGGTTATATATCACACACTCCAATTCTTTTATCATCAAAGAATCAGGTTAACTTCTCTGGGCCTCTGTTACTTCATCTATAAAATTAGGTGATTATCATCTCTGAGGCCCCTTGAGCTCCAAAAATCTCTAGATCTAGTAAAAGCAGCTTAAAATACAACATAGCATACAGGTACTGGGTACCATGTTATCTCACTTATTATTTTTCAAAAATCCAGGCTTGTAGCCTATGCTGGTAACAGATTATATCCTTAAAAATAATTGTTTCTTTGATGTCCTTACTTATAAAGAAATTCCAAAGTCTGGCAATTTTACTATATATTTATAAAATTGTTGTCATGGTTTAAAAAAGTCTGTTCCCAACAACAACAACAAAAACAAAAAAATGCATATTGAGCATCTTAGCAGCTTAAAAAAATTCCTGGTTATGGTTTATATGGAATTAGAATTTGCTGCTTTGTGCTGAGCTTCTGACATCTGTCTGATATGATGTCATGTGCTCATATTAGTTACCTCATCAGACACTCCTACTGGGCATGAAACTTTATTTTTCCAGGTTCAGGTGCAGATGTCTTCTTATTTTCTTCCTCAAGGTGTTTTTTTGTTTTTTGCTTTTTTCTCCTTGGACCCACAGATAGCACACTTTGGCATCTTGGACTGTCTTGCTACAGACTTTCTCAGTTAAGGGAGAGAAATGGTTAAGATTATGTCTAGGATAGTCTTTGCATTTGGCTTCTGATTAGAAGTTGGGAGCGCGGTAGATGTAGAATTCAAATTTGACCTTTTAAAGTTAAAATGTGCCAGGACTTAGTCCTCGTACATATGAAAGATTGCATTGCTGAACTCAAATTTTTAACCCATTCCTGTACCAATGCCTTTGCCTTATAATTTTGCTGATGCTTGACTTGGAGTTCAGCTATATATGGGTAACAGAACAAAGAGGAAGTGATGCTGTACCAGCTCTGAGCCAAGACTATAAAGACTTTATATGTTTCTGCTTTTTCTTATACTTCGCACTGCCATGTAAAAACATTCCTGGACTAGTCCACTGGTTCTGTTTACAGCTGCTGTGATACCTCATGTAAGGGAAATAGCTGCACTTTAGTCTGGAATAGGCTAAGGTGGCCTTTTGGTGCAGCATGACTCAGCAGGTTTGGAGTGCAGGTACACAGCCTCACATCACACATTATGTAACCACACCATGTGAGGTACAGTAAGTAACCACTAACATGAGTTTGTGCTTGGCTCGGAGCCACTATTGCCTGTACAAAGTATAACTACCCTGCTGATGCTGTACAAATGGCCTGTGCCCAGAGAGAGAATAAATCCATGTCGCAGCTTCCAACAGTTCCTCAAGTGTTTTTCCAGCTGCCTGCCACCCACCTACTGACTCCCCTCAGACCTCAGCTTGGGCTCAAACCTGACACCTCAGTTCTTGTCTTCTTTGTTTATAATAATATAAACAAGAGGCAGACAGCAAAGGAGATGTAGCATAGAACAATATATTATAAAGGAAAAATAATATTTTGAAAGTTAAGTGCAGAATAGGCAGTACTTGAGAGAGAGAGTACAAGACAGGCTGTGAACTTGACTGTGGTCAAGGTACTCTCAGGCACTCTCTCACAGTACCTGAGAGAAAGAGTTCAAGGCAGCCTGCTCATACGGATGAGATAGCAAAGATTGGCACTAGGGAATTCCCTTTCTGAGAGTCTTCCATGATTATTCATAAGGAAGTAGGAAGAGGTGTTACTAGTAAGCATGGTGTGTGGTCCTCTGGGTGTCCATGTGCAGTAGCCATACATGCTTGTTTATACATTGCATGTCTCATTAATATGTCTCACTGTCTTGCTATAGACTTTCTTAGTTAAGGGAGAGAAATGGTTAAGATTATGTCTAGGATAGTCTTTGCATTTGGCTCCTGATTAGAAATGGGGGGCGCAGTAGATGTAGAGTTCAAATTTGACCTTTTAAAGTTAAAATGTTGACCTTTTAAAGTTTAAATCTCCACCCAGGAGTATATTTTATACTATTATAATGAGCAAAGGGTCAGTCTGAGAACAGGTAAAAATCAAAATGCACAGCTTTTACAGGGGAAATTCCCTTCTGGAGATAGCTTTGCTTGAATGAGCTGGACTACAGTACAAATGCTGGGGCTTATTATGTTAATGGTATGGTGACCATGGCGGCTGTGTTCTGAGGACATGGTCACTTCCTTGACTACCTATTGTGACTCAGCTCCAGAGGAAGGATGAGAGACCTGTGGAACAGAACCAAATCACCACAGTCAAGCCCAATCTGGACTGACTCTCACTCAACCACAGATCCATAAGAATAGATGATTATTGTTTTAAGTCACTACATTTGGAGGTTGGTTGTTCCACAACATTTTGGAAGGCAGTTATGCTCACCACTATACCACCAACGCAACCTGTTCCACAACATTTTGAAACAACAGATAACCCCTTTTCTGTATCTATACTCACTTGGTAATCTAATTTATTCTAATGATTTAAAAGATTTCATTACCCTAAAGACTACCAAATTTATATCCTCTACCCAGAACTCACCTATGAACTCTTGGCTGATATTTCCAGCTGACTACCACCTGGGTATTTAATAAGCATCTCAAACTTACCTTGCAGCAAACTGGACTCCTGATTTTCCTTCTGAAACCTACTTCTCCTGCAGTTACCCCATTTCATTTAACAGCAACCCCAGTGTTTCAGGGAAAAATTTTTGGATCATGATTGGCTCAATCTTTTTCTCTCACACTCTACATACAGTCTATCTGAAAATGCTGTTGATTTAATTTCAACATATTTTCAAATCTGACCATTTCTCATTCACTAAAATCCTGGACCAAGTCACCATCATTTCTTGTGTAGGTAGTGCAGTAGCCTCCTAACAGGTCTCTGTACATCCCCTTTTGCCTTGCTACAATTTATTCTCCCAAGAACAGCCCTAATATTTCTTTTAAAGCCAAGTAATGAAAGTAATTTACTTGTTATGAGAACTGTATCTTTTGTCCTTTAGAAATTTCCACATTCTGGATTTTGCCAATTGTATCTCCATGGCCCTGACTAATTTGAATGCCATTCACAATACCTGAATCATTGTTTAAAAAAAAAAAGAAGAAGAAGAAGAAGAAAACACTTGCTGATTGAAGAAGAAAACAGTCACTAATTAAAATGACTAAAAGCTTTTACTAAATTTTTAAAATCAGATACGGGGTAAAGAAAAATTTTTCACAAGCCAGATAGTAGAATAGTTCTTCAATAAATCCACTGGGTTTGTTCTCTTTGTCTTCCTTTTTTTAAATTTCAATATCTCTATTCCTGCATTTATTATAAAATAGTTCATCAAGATAAGGCTGATGCATTTTATTTATTAAAAATTTAAACTCACTTCGAAGACTGACAAAAATGGATTATGGTTTTTAATATTTTTATCCTGGTAATATATTTAAATAGATATATTTGTTTTATTGTCTGTGTCTGAGATATGAATCAATGATGACCGAGGTATGTTTGCTTTTAATCCTGTTATTTACAATAGCAGCCTTGAGATTAAATGGGTTTATGTCAGCAGAATTCACCCAAATGAATTCTATTTGAGGTAAGCATTGGACCAAAATAGGAAAATCCTACAAGAAGAGTCTCATTCATGATTATGGATCCATACAAGCTATTCCTGGTATGAAGCTCAAATGAAACCATTTGCAAGCTGAGAGCTTGTGCATTATGAAGTGTTTCTGGAAATAGGGCTCATGGAAATGGAAAGTTTCTTTAAAAAGTAAAAATGAGTCACTGTATCTATTTTAAAAGGGGATTGATCTCAAATGGGTACATATAGCTGACTAGTTTTATTTTTAAAAATCATCTAAGTAAATAAAGTCAGAATAAAAACCAGAGAAACTACTTACTTTAATGCATGTCATTTCTTCACTCATTCATTCATTTGTTCATTCTTTCATTCAATGATAATTTATTAAACTTCTAAGATGTATCTTACATGATGCAACGGATGAGGTGCAGTAAGCTAAGCACAAATAGCAATCAGACATGTTCCTGCTCTGATGAAAATTATCGACTACTAAGAAAAATGTGCCATAGAATGCAAGGAGTTAGAAAGCAGTAAATGCTCAGTGCTTGATAAAGGGAAAGCAAGAAGAAAACAGAGTTTAGGTCAGTGTCTCCCAAACTTGGCTGATCATCAGAATCATCTGGGAACTTTTAAATACTTATAATAATTTTCCAGTTTAAGATGGTGCGCCAAACCCATGTATTTCTCGTCACTCTTTCCTGAGCTTCTATTAAATTAGAAAGAAATAAAAAAAATTGTAATAGTAAAGATGTAAAGGAACAAAAACAATTTGAACAATCTCTGGAAGACAAAAAATGGCAGGAAGTATATCAATAGATGACACAAAGTAGAGAAAGCTATAGCCCAGAATGAGCCAGGAAGGGGTTGGAAAGGAGGTGGAAGTCATTGTCCTGAAAAATTTCACAGAAGCTCCCAATTCAGTATTGGCAGTTATAACAGAGATCCAGCAGAGAAGCTGAGCTGAAAATAGATGGATTAATAGGGGATCTGTATACACAATGGTCAGCCTTCCCAGCACTGACTCACAACCTGCTCGGACAAGATAATAGAATGACATTTACTACTGGGCAAGACAGAAAGGACTTTCCTCTTAGGAAATTAAACTATCAAGGAGAGCTAGGGCTGTTCTTATTGAGGCATTTGGGAGTCTGTTAGCTTGACTACTGATTTGCTACTAGTTCGATCTACAGCTAAACTGCTAGTTTCATATTTTCACAAGTACACAGAGCTTCCAGAAATCAAGCTCATTATTATCAAGTACGGATAGGCAATCAGGACATGTAATGAAAACCAGTGCAAGAACAAGAAAGACTAAAATGACAAATAAGTTAAATTGGCTGGCGCAGTGGCTCATGCCTATGATCCCAGCACTTTGGGAGGCAGAGACAGGTGGATCACTTAAGCCCAAGAGTTGAAGAGCAGCCTGGGACACATGGCAAAACCTAGTCTCTACACAAAATGTTTTAAATAATTTAAAAATTAAAAAATAAGTACAACTAACTTGAGAAGGGGGCAGAGAAAATTCAGAAACAAAGAAGTCTAATTAGTGATAATAAAAGTGATTTAAGTGGCATTTAAACAAAGGATTTTCCCCCAGAAATTTTTATAAAGAAACAACCAAAAAAAAAAAAAAAAAAGGAAAGAATTTTTATAATTAAAACTTGATAGCCCACCAGAAAGGTTCATTGGAAGTTGAAGAAATCTCTAAAAATATAGAAAAAAACACAGAGACAGAAAATATGGGATAAAAATATAGAAAATGAGAAATATGAGAGTTTCATAAGGACAGAATGCAAGACAGAATAATAATAAATTAAAAATACCAAGAGACGAAAAGAGCAGGAGTGTTCAAACTGAAAAGACCTATTAGGTGCCCCCAGGTTAAATGGCTTTTTAAAAATTTTATTACCTGGACCCATTCTCATGAAATTTCAAAGTATCTCATTAAAGAGAAGATGCTGAAAGCTTCAAAGGAGGAAAAATGTTATCTATAGAGAAATAAGAAATCAACTAGCACCAAATGTAGAAAATGGCACACTTCTTTCAAAAATTTGAGGAAAAATAATTTTGGATTTAAAATTCTACAGCCAGCTGGGTGTGGTACCTCATGACCATAATCCCAGTACTTTGGGAAAGGCTGAGGTGGGAGAATCATTTGACCCAGGAGACTGAGGCACACTGAGCCATCATCATGCCACTGCACTCCAGCTTAAACTACAGAGTGAGACCCTGTCTTATAAAAATACAAATAAATTTTAAAATAAAATTCTATAGCCAATCAAATTATCTACTAAATAAAATTTTATAGCTAATTGAAGTATCTACTAAAGATTTAAAAAACAAAAGCAAAACTAACATTTTTGAAATGAAAGTTATTTAATTTTTTTTTTTCTTTTGAGACAGGGTCTTGCTCTGTTACCCAGGCTGGAGTGCTGTGGTCTGACTCAGCTCACTGTAACCTCTGTCTCTCAGGTTCAAGTGATCCTCCCACCTCTCAGCCTCCAAAGTAGCTGGGACTGCAGGTACATGCTACCACAACTTTCTAATTTTTGTATTTTTTTTTTAAGAGATGGGTATTTTCACCATGTTGCCCAGGCTGGTCTCAAACTCCTGAGCTAAAGGGATCCTCTCATTCTGTCATCCCAAAGTGCTGGGTTTATAGGCGTGACCCACTGTGCCTGGCCAAAAAGGATTTTTGTTTGTTTGTTTAATATTCACATTGATCTTATAGGCCATTTTACAGATGAGAAAACAGGCACTTCTCTAAGATTTCCTTCTTTTTTTAAAAATTGTACTTTAGGTCCTGGGGTACAGGTGCAGATCATGCAGGATTGTTGCATAGGTACAGAAATGGCAATGTGGTTTGCTGCCTCCATCCCCCTATCACCTAAATCTGGCATTTCTCCCCATGTTGTCCCTCCCCGACTTCCCCACCGCGCCGCTGTCCCTCCCTTGGCCCCCCACAACAGGCCCCAGTGTGTGATGCTCCCCTCCCTGTGTCCATGTGTTTTCATTGTTCAACACCTGCCTATGAGTGAGAACATGAGGTGTTTGATTTTCTGTTCTTATGTCAGTTTGCTGAGAATGATGATTTCCAGATTCATCTGTGTTCCTACAAAGGACACAAATTCATCGTTTTTTATGGCTGCATAGTATTCCATGGTATATATGTGCCACATTTTCCCTGTCCAGTCTATCATCAATGGGCATTTGGGTTGGTTCCAGGTCTTTGCTCTTGTAAACAGTGCTGCTGCGAACATACGCCTGCATGTGTCTTTATAATAGAATGATTTATAATCCTTTGGGTATATACCCAGATTGCACTCCTTGCATTCTAGGTCCTTGAGGAATTGCCACACTGTCTTCCACAATGGTTGGACTAGCTTACATTCCCACCAACAGTGTAAAAGTGTTCCTGTTTCTCCACATCCTCTCCAGCATCTGTTGTCTCCAGATTTTTTAATGATCACCATTCTAACTGGTGTGAGGTGATATCTCAATGTGGTTTTGATTTGCATTTCTCTAATAATCAGTGATGATGAGCATGTTTTCATATGTTTGTTGGCCTCATAAATGTCTTCTTTTGAAAAGTATCTGTTCATATCCTTCTCCCACTTTTGGATGGGTTTGTTTTTTTCTTGTAAATCTGTTTTAGTTATTTGTAGATTCTGGATATTAGCCCTTCGTCAGATGGGTAAATTGCAAAAATGTTTTCCTATTCTGTTGGTTGCCAGTTCACTCTAATGATTGTTTCTTTTGCTGTGCAGAAGCTCTGGAATTTAATTAGGCCTCATTTGTGTATTTTGGCTTTGTTACCAATGCTTTTGGTGTTTTAGTCATGAAGTCCTTGCCTATGCCTATGTCCTGAATGGTTTTGCCTAGGTTTTCTTCTAGGGTTTTTGTGGTGTTAGGCCTTATGTTTAAGTCTTTAATCCATCTGGAGTTAATTTAGTGTAAGGTGTCAAGAAGGGGTCCAGTTTCTGCTTTCTGCACACTGCTAACCAGTTTTCCCAACACCATTTATTAAACAAGGAATCCTCCCCATTGCTTGTTTTTGTGAGGTTTGTCAAAGATCAGATGGTTGTAGATGTGTGGCGTTGCCTCCAAGGCCTCTGTTCTGTTCCATTGGTCTATATCTGTGTTTTGGTACCATTACCATGCTGTTTTGATTACTGTAGCCTTGTACTATAGTTTCAAGTCAGGTAGTGTGATGCCTCTGGCTTTTTTCTTTTTGCTTAGGATTGTCTTGGCTATGCAGGCTCTCTTTTGGTTCCATATGAAGTTTAAGGTGTTTTTTCCAGTTCTGTGAGGAGAGTCATATGTAGTTTGATGGGGATAGCCTTGAATCTATAAATTACTTTGGATAGGATGGCCATTTTCACAATATTGATTCTTCCTAACCACGAGCATGGAATGTTTCTCCACGTGTTTGTGTCCTCTCTTATTTCCTTGAGCAGTGGTTTGTAGTTCTCCTTGAAGAGGTCTTTGCATCCTTTGTTAGTTGTATTCCTAGGTATTTTATTCTCTTTGTAGCAATTGTGAATGGGAGTTTGTTCATGATTTGGCTCTCTGTTAGTCTGTTACTGGTGTGTAGAAATGCTTGTGATTTCTGCACATTGATTTTGTATCCTGAGACTTTGCTGAAGTTGCTTATCAGTTTAAGGAGATTTTGGGCTGAGATGATGGGTTCTGTAAAAAGGCTTCTCTGCATCTATTCAGATAATCATATGGTTTTTGGTTTTGGTTCTCTTTATGTGGTGGATTACGTTTATAGACTTGTGTTTGTTGAACCAGAC
>NW_022438521.1:0-6220 GCF_009761245.1 Sapajus apella
CAGGATCTAAGCAGCTGGGAATGCAGAAAACATAAGACTAAGTAAAACGTGTGGCGGCGGCGGGCTCTCAACTGTCTGTTTCTTCCCACATTTCTCCTTTCTTTCTTTCTTCTTTCCCTCCTTCTTTCCTTCCTTCCTTCCCTCCCTCTTTCCTTCCTTCCTTCCTTTTTCTCTTTCCCTTTCTTTCTTTCCTTCTTTTCTTTCTTTCCTTCTTTCTTTCTTTCTTTCTTTCTTTCTTTCTTTCTTTCTTTCTTTCTTTCTTTCTTTCTTTCTTTCTTTCTCTTTCTTTCTTCTTTCTTTCTTTCTTTTTTCTTTCTTTCTTTCTCTCTTTCTCCCTTTCTTTCTCCCTCTCTTTCTCTCTCTCTTTCTCTCTCTCTTTCTCCTTCTTTTTTTTTGTTCTTTGTGGATATGGAGTCTTGCTCTTGTTGCCCACACTGGAGTGCAGTGGCACGATCTCAGCTCACCGAAACCTCTGCCTCCCTGGTTCAAGTGATTCTTCTGCTTCAGCCTCTGGAGTAGCTGGGATTACAGATGTGTGCCACCATATCCAGCAAATTTTTTGTATTTATTGTAGAGATGGTTTTCATTATGTTGGCCAGTCTGGTCTTGAACTCCTGACCTCAGATGAATCACCCGTCTCGGCCTCTTAGAGTCCTGGGATTACAGTTGTGAACCACCTCGTCCAGCCTCCCCTTCCTACATTTAAGTCTGTGTCTCAGACCTTCTGGCTTGACTGCCCTGGCCACTGCCCTGATTCTTCCCTGGCAAGCACACATCATCACAGGACGGTGAACCCTCACTCCTCACCTTGCCACTCCCACTCGGGACACTAAACCCCCTGCCTTGTCCCACCCACCCCTGCAGCCCTCTCCACCCAGGCAGGAGACATTTCAGAGTGTGTTTGGCCGGGAGCTCTCTGTGTGCTGGGCAGGCCTGGCCTATAGCAGTGCTGGCCACGGAAACACCCAGGAGTCAGGAGCCAAGCACAAGTGTTTCCAGTCCCCACGCATTAAAAAGGAGACAAGAACTGGAAAAGCAATTTTTTTTTTGAGACAGAGTCTTGCTATATCACCAGGCTGGAGTGCAGCGTCATCTTTACTCACTGCAATCTCCACTTCCCGAGCTCAAGTGATTCTGCTGCATCAGCCTCCCGAGTAGCTGGGACTACAGGCACATGCCACCATGCCCAGCTAATTTTTGTATTTTTAGTAGATACAGGGTTTCACTATGTTGGCAGGGATGGTTCTGATCTCTTGACCTTGTGATCTGCCCACTTCAGGCTCCCAAAGTGGTGGGATTACAGGCGTGGACCACTGCACATGGCTTTTGTTTGTTTTTGAGACCGGTGTCAGTCTGTCACCCAGGCTTGAGTGCAGTGGTGTGATCTCGGCTCACTGCAACCTCCGCCTGCTGGATTCTAGCAATTCTCCTTCCTCAGCCTCTCAAGTAGCTGGAATTACAGACATATGCCACCACACCTCGCTAATTTTCCTATTTTCGGTAGAGATGTGGTTTCACAATGTTGGCCAGGCTGGTCTCGAACTCCTGACCTTGTGATCTATCCGCCTTGGCCTCCCCAAGTGCTGGGATTACATGTGTAAGCCACTGCTCCCTTCCAGCAATTTTCATATTTTATTTAATCCAATGTAGCTGACATATTATTTCAACATTAATTAATATAAAATTCTTCACAACACAGTGAAGTTTCATTTTCTTCTTACACTGAGCCTTTGAAATGAGCTGTGTATGTTTCCTGTGCCCAGGTCTCTCATCAGGCCCCATTTCAAGTGCTCCATAGCCCCCTTGGCCCATGCCCACCACCCCACATGGGACAGCACAGGTCCAGCGGCCTCCCCAGCAGGAGGCAGGCAGAGAATGAGGCCGACCCCAGAGGGCCAGGACACAGCAGGGGCTGAGCATGTCTGGTGAATGGATGCCTGGGAGAAGGGATGCCAGAATTCACGCATGAGGCTGTGAACAGGGCCAGGAAAACTACCGACAGAAGGGAAGCACGTGTCTCAGTGCACCCTGTGATGCTTCAACAGCATGACTGAGACGGGGAAATTTACAATGAACAGAAATGCTTTGGCTCCAGTTCTGGACTCTGCGAAGTCCAACATCAAGGCACCAGCAAGTTTCCGGGGCCTGCGAGCTGCACTGTCACGTGGGGGTGAAGGTTGTTGGGGAAGCTCAGGGGATGCTGCAGACAGAGCGGCCTGGGATGTGGAGTTACTGCTTCTCCACCCCACGGGGACAGAGGAAGCAGGAGTTTAGTCTGACACGCTGCCCCTCCAGCTGGAGGGGAAGAGACAGAGAGAGGGGCTGAAGTCACCCTTGAATAACCACCCCAGTGGTACCCACAAAGGTGTAGCCCCCACAGCCTCATAGCCGAGTGTTGGTGCCACCTCGTAAGGCCGTTACAATAGCAATTAACCCTGAACATGAGCTTTGGAGCAGACACTCAAACCAAACAGGGGGGATGGAGGAAAGGAGCTTCAATGAACAAGATCCCCTGGGCTCCTGTCCGGGCCCCTCCTTCCCCTGCCCCATCCCAGTGCTCCTCCTGCTCCTCCTCTCAGAGCTTTCCCTGCTCCCCCTTGCTCCTCCCCCAGGTCAGTTTCAACCGTGAGCCCCATGCAGAAATGTACTTCCTCTCTTGGTTCCGCGGCAAACTGCTGCCTGCTTGCAAACGCTTCCAGATCACTTGGTTTGTATCCTGGAACCCCTGCCTGTACTGTGTGGCAAAGGTGGCCGAGTTCCTGGCTGAGCACCCCAACGTCACCCTGACCGTCTCCACCGCCCGCCTCTACTGCTTCTTGAAAAAAGATTGGCGGAGGGCGCTTCGCAAGCTGTGTCAGACAGGGGCCCGTGTGAAGATCATGGACTATGAAGGTGAGGAGGTGGAGGGGTCAGGGGAGCTTGAGAGGGAAGAACAGCCTGAGGGACGGATGGATCTGCAATGCCCTGAGTAGGGGTGTCTCAGGGCAGCCTGCAGGGGTCGGGGCAGGCACTGACCTAAACGGACAGCCAGGAGACCAGGCCTGGGAGGGCAGGCCCAGGGCCAAGCAGAACCTGACTGCTTCCTGCCTCTTCATCTCAGAACTTAAATACTGCTGGGAAAACTTTGTATATAAAGAACATAAGCCATTCAGGTGTCGGGACAACTTCAAAGACAATTACACATTCCTGCGCTGCAAGCTACAGGAGATTCTCAGGTGAGGGTCTCCCTCTGGCCTCGTCCTCTCTCTCCTCTCACCTGCTACTCATCTTCCTGAGGCCTCCCTGGCCCGGCCCTCCTGCCCCTGCCTACCCCTTCACCCCTACTCCTGGTGCTCCCGCCAACTCACTGCCTCCTCCCAACTTTTCTGGGCCCTTCCTGTGAGTGAGAGGACCCTTCTGCCACCAGAGAGATCTCCCTACACCCCCGAGGCCAGCCTCCCCACAGCCTGGGAGCCCCAGCCAGGCTCCTTCCATCTCCATGGCATAACTGAATTTCTCATAAATGGACGTGAATATTTATAAGTCCAACAGTTGGAAGCTTTCGGCAACATTCTTCAAGGCCGACCTGAGCCTCTGAGAAGGAGCTGCCTCCGTGGAAACGGAGCTTCAGGCTTCGGCTGCCATAGAAGATGTCCCGGGCCAGGTTCCCACACGGCAGTTTATTTTCTCACAGATCTGGAGGCTGCAAGTTCAAGGTGGAGCTGTGGGCAGGGTTGTTTCCTCAGAGGCAGCTCCTCCTGGCTGGCAGGGGTCCCTCACGTTGGGTCCTCTGTGGCCTGTCCTCTGTGCACCTGCACCCCTGGGGTCTCTTTGCCTCCAAATGTCCTCCTCTTTTATGGACCCCAGTCAGACAGGATTAGGGCCCACACTAAGGGCCATGAATTAATAGAATCACCACTTCAGTGGACAAGCGTCCAAATGCAGTTACACTGTGAAACAGGTGGGGATGAGGGCTTCAACCTATCAGTGCTGGGAAGATGCAATCTAGCTCATGACAATGACACAGGGCGCTTTGGGTCAAGCTTGGGTGGGGAGTGCAGGGGTCCCGGTTCTGTGTGTCTGTCTCCTAGGCCAGTCCTGCCCTGACCCTCCCAACCCCTCCCTCCACACCTTGCTGCACCTGGACCGCACCCCATGGCTTCCCCACCCAACAGCACCCAGCCCCGCCTCCTGCTCATGCCTGTCCTCTTGCAAATCCACCCCCTACAGGGATGGAGATGGAGTAAGAGCCAAGAAAACACTCTGTGATCAAGGTCCCATTTGAGTAAGATTTTTTTTTTTCTTTGAGACAGGGTCTCGCCCTGTTGACCAGGCTGGACTACAGTGGCAGGCATGATCTCGCTCACTGCAACCTCCACCTCCCAGGTTGAAGCGATTCTCCTCCTCAGCCTCCCAAGTACCTGGGATTACAGGTGCATGCCATTATGCCCAGCTAATTTTTGTATTTTCAGTAGAGATGGGGTTTTGTCACATTGGCCGGGCTGTTGAGTAAGATTTTATAAAAGAGTAGGCTTGGATAACGGGAGGCTTCAGATGCCAGGAGCTTTCCAAAAAGCAGAATAGAAAAGTGGAACCAGGGATCAGAGAGCCCGTAGAAAGGAGCTCAGGCCCTTGGGAGAGACTAGAATTGAGCACCTGGGACCAGACGAGCAAATTGCAAGACAGGGTGGCCCGGGACACCAGCCACTGCCCTTCTGTGACATGGGGACAAGAGGAGGCAGGAGCTCAGCCTGCCAGGGAACAACTCCGGGCAGGAGATGTGGAAGGAAGGACGGAGCTCAGTGTGGGGGCACGCATGGCATCCTGGGGGACATTTGGGGGCCACGCCCACCCCCATTCCTCCCTCTGAGTGTGAAGGCATGGGGGGAGGCAGACCCCTGCCCTTCACTCACTGTCCCTACCACAAGTTGCTGGGTGGGGGTGTCCCTGGGATGGTTCCTGAGGCCAGGATCCAAGGGTCCCTCGGGAGATCCTCCCATCCAGGTGAGAAAGCAGCATGAAGTGAGGCCTGCACTTGGTTGGGCCTGGGAGGTCACTCACAGTGCAGGTGTCTCCTGGAGCAAGGGCCCAGGAAGGTAGAAATAGAACCCAAGCTCCAGACGAACATCAGGGCCAGGACAAGCCTGCCAAGGAGGCTGCACACGATGCCTCAGATCAGGGACCACTGCCTGCTCTACCTGCTAGGCCCACTGATGCCCCTTTCTGCTTGCTGGCCTTGCTGGACCAAAGCCCTGGCGTCCCCCTGCCCCATCCCCAGCCCTGGGCTCCCTCCCCTCTGGCTCCTCTGCCGCCCCCTGGCCAGGCTCTTTCCTCTGTTGTGTGCTCACCTCCCTGCTGCTTCTGAACAGACTGCCTCCCACACCTGCCCCAGCCCAGGCCTCCTGCTGAGACTCTCCCCTGAAAGTGGTGACCAGGCTGGTGCTCCCCACCTTGGGAGGGTGCTCCCTCTGTGTGCTTCCCGACATTGTTCTGCAGTTCTGGAACTCTCTGAATTCTGGAACTAACTGGGAGAAATGAACCAAAGGATGATTGGAGGAATCAGGCATTTTGTTCCCAGGGCCGGGGATTTTCTGCAAGATTTACTTTGTTTCAATACAAAGTCTTAGGAGAGGGTATGGGGGAGGGAATGGTCTCTGTACCAGAAAATGTCATTTCTTCCAAAGATGCCTCCACTGTGAGCAGAGGAGGATGCACATGACGGCAGACACACGCTCCTCCTCTGTGAGCACCATCCACCTTTTACAGTGACACCTGTAACATGGAATGGAACAAAAGTATAATGATCAGGAGAAATGCTCTTATTTTAAAATGTAGTGAGAAGAGAGCAGGTCCCCAACGGCTGCCTCCTGCAGGGCCCGTGGAGCAGAGGCTAGACAGGGCTGGCCTGGAAAGGGGCCCCAGCTCCATCTGCCCAGCTCCGTGTCCTGGGCAGGTTACCCCGCCCTCTGTGCCTCTGGCACCTCCTCTCTAAAATGGGGATGGCCCCTGCAGGCTTCAGACACAGGCCATGCATGAGCTGAGACACACATGCAGCACTCAGAAGAGTAGCCTGGGCCTGTTGCACATGGTGGCTCACGCCTGTAATCCCAGCACTTTGGAAGGCTGAGGCAGGCAATCACTTGAACCTGGGAGGTGGAGGTTGCAGTGAGCCGAGATCATGCCACTTTACTCCAGCCTGGGCAACAAAGCAAGACTCCATCTCAAAAAAAAAAAAAAAAAA
>NW_022438521.1:6320-13927 GCF_009761245.1 Sapajus apella
AAAAAAAAAAAAAAAAAAAAAAAAAAAAAAAAAAAAAAAGGAGAGTAGAGTAGCCTGGGCCTGGGAATTCAGTGTGATCCCAAAGAAAAAGAATCATCGTTGTCATCAGACAGATGAAATGTGAGGAAGGGACTGAGCTGAAATGTTCAAGCAATTATTTTAGGGTGGAGAGTTTTATTCTCTGTTGCATTTTCCTAATGGGTTGGGAGATGTGTGGCAGAAAAACTGGGAGGTGGAGGGTGGCCCACTGGCAGGTCCAGAGCTGGGGTTCCAGCTAGGAGAGGTCACCTGGCTGCCCCTGCCAGCATCCCCTCCTCTTTCTCTCTCCCTGTCTTCCTGACTGGGAAAGGGGCAGACATGCTCAGGGCTGTGCAGGGATGTGGGAGGCCCAGAGCCAAGGGCTGTCCAGGGAGTGGGGTTCAGTGGCCATCAGCCCCGAGGACCCGGGGCCGCTCCACATTGGCATGTTTCTCTCTTGTGCCTTCAGACACCCGATGAATGCTATGTATCCAGGCATATTCAACTTCCACTTTAGAAACCTACGGAAAGCCTACGGTCGGAACGAAACCTGGCTGTGCTTCACAGTGGAAGGTATAATGAACCGTTCAACTGTCTCCTGGAAGAGTGGCATCTTCCGAAACCAGGTAGCACCAAAGTCCTAGTTACACCCCCAAAATGAAGCTAAGCAGCTGGGCATGCAGAAAACACAACAAGCGGCATGCCTGGCGCGGGCTCTCCAGCGTGTACTTTTCTCCCACATTTTCTTTTTCTTTGTTTTTTGAGACGGAGTCGCCCAGGCTACAGTGCAGTGGCATGACCTCAGCTCACTGCGACCTCCACCTCCTGGGTTCAAGCAATTCTACTGCCTCAGCCTCCTGAGTAGCTGGAATTACAGGCGCCTGTCACCACGCCCAGCTAATTCTTTTGTATTTTAGTAGAGACGGGGTTTCACCATGTTGGCCAGACTGGAAAACTTCTGACCTCGTGATCCTCCCCCCTCGGCCCTAAAGTGCTGGGATTACAGGCAGGAGCAACTGCACCTAACCTCCTCCCACATTTTTTAAGTCCCTGGCCCAGATCTTCCTGCCTGACTCTCCAGGGATCCGATCGTGGAGGGGGTTTTCCTCTTCACAAAGGCCTTGTTTGGAGCCCAGCACCCTGATTCTTGACTTTGTTTCCCAAAATCTTGTCATGGAGCTGTGCATCCAGCAGTCCTCGGGAAACAGCAGCTGTGGGATGCGGGGTGTGGGGTGTCCAGCGTGGTGTCTGGGTCAGTCACTGCTGGGCTGGTGTGGCCGCCCCCGCCACTGCCCTGATTCCTGGATGTCAAGGACACATCATCACAGGATGGTGAACCTCACTCCTCACCCTGCTGCCCACAATGGGTCACTGACCATCACCCCACCCTGTCATGTCCCACCCACCCCTTCGGCCTCCTCCACCCAGGCAGGAGACTTTCCACAGTGTGTTTGGGGAGGGAGTCGTCCGTGTGCTGGGCAGGCCTGGCTGACGGTGGTGCTGGCCATGGAAACACCCAGGACTCAGGATTGAAGGGGTTCTAGTCCCCACATGCTCAAAAAGCAACAAGAACTGGCAAAAGTAATTTTAATGTCTGCCTTAGCTCAAATCTTTCACATACAATTTCAGCATATAATTAATATAAAATTCCTCACCAGAGAGGTGAAAGTTCATTTTATTCTGAGATATGTCAGGATCTCTAATCAGAGCCCCATTTTAGGTACTCGGTAGCCCCCGTGGTCAACCTTGAACTCCATGGGGCAATGCTGGTCCAGTGGCCTCCCCAGCAAAAGGCAGGCAGGGACAAAGGCAGACCCCAGAGAGCCAGACCACAGCAGGGGCTGAGGATGCCTCATGAATGGATGCCTGGGAGAATGGATGCCATTCTCCATTGAGGCCATGATGAGACAGGGAAAGACTCAATCAAATAAAGAACAAGGGGACCAGGCGAGGTGGCTGAAGCCTGTAATCCCAGCCCTTTGAGAGGCCTAGGTGGGTGGACTACCTGAGGTCAGGAGTTTGAGACCAGCCTGGCCAACAGGGTGAAACCCCGTCTCTACTAAAAATACAAAAATTAGCTGGGCGTGGTAGCGAGGGCCCATAATCCCAGCTACTCAGGAAGGCTGAGGCCGGAGAATCGCTTGAACCAAGGAGGTAGAGTTTGCAATGAGCCAAGATTGCACCACTGCCCTCTAGCCTCAGTGACAGAGCAAGACTCTGTCTTGGGAAAAAATAAAAATAAAAATAATTAAAGGAAGGAGAAGGATGGAAGAGGAAAAAGTCAGTCAATAAAACATCCTGGCACCTACTATGTACCCTTAAAAATTAAAATAAGTAAATAAAATAAAGCCATGAATGGTGGTTTACACTCATTGTCCTAGATCTTTGGGAGGCTGAGGCAGGAGGATTGCTCGAGCCCAAGAGTTCTAGATCAGCCTGGGCAACATGGCAAAACCCCGTCTCCACAAAAAAAATAAGCCAGGGGTGGTGGCACGCAACTGCACCCCCAGCTAATCAGGACGCTGAGGTGGGAAGATTCCTTGTGCCTGGGAGGTCAAGGCTGCACTGAGCCCAGATCTCACCACTGCACCCCAGCCTGGGCAACAGAGAGAGACCCTGTCTCAAAATACATCAAGAAGGAAATGTCTTGGGGCTCCTGGCCTGCCCTGTTCTCCCATCGCCCGACCCCTGCACTCCTCCTGCTCCTGGTCTGAGCTCTCCCCACCCCCTCCTCCTCCTTCTCTAGGTGGGTCCTGATCCTTCCTGTCATGCAGAAATGTGCTTCCTCTCTTGGTTCCGCCACAACATGCTGTCTCCTAAGAAGGACTACGAGGTCACCTGGTATGCCTCTTGGAGCCCTTGCCCAGAGTGTGCAGGGCAGGTGGCCGAGTTCCTGGCCAGGCACAGAAACGTGAGGCTCACCATCTTCACTGCCCGCCTCTACTACTTCTGGAATCCAGATTTCCGGCAGGGGATCCGCAGGCTGAGTCAGGAAGGGGCCTCCGTGCTGATCATGGGCTATGAATGTGAGATGTACAGGGCTGAGGAGAGCGGGTGGCAGGGGATGGCATGAGGGACAGGTGGGTCTGCAATGGCGTGGGGCGAGGCAGTGTCCCTGAGGAACCTGTGGGGACAGGCTGGTGCTGACTGCAAGTGGCAGCCAGGAGACCTGGCCTGGGAGGGGAGGACCCAGGGCCCGGGAGAGAGGCCTGCTGGGCCCTCACTGCTTTCTCCTGTTTTTTCTTCTCAGATTTTGAATATTGTTGGGATAACTTTGTGTACAATGATGGTCAGCCATTCAAGCCTTGGAAGAGACTACAAGACAACTCTCTATCCCTGTACATCACACTGCAGGAGATTCTGCAGTGAAGGGCCTCCCCGGGCCTCCCGGTCTGGCTGCTCTAGCCTCCTGCTCTTCCCGTGAGGGCCTCCAACCCATCCTGGACCAGCTTTGCTGTTGCCGGATCATCCTCAGCTCCTCCTGCCCTCAGGCCCATTCCACAGTGCTCCCTGCCTCACCGCCTCCTCCCCACTCTCCCGGGCTTCTCCTGCAGAGGCCCCTTTCTGCCTCCATGGCTATCTCCATCCACCCCCTTAGAACCCATTCCCCAGCCTGGCGCCCCCAACCTGGCTCTTCGCATCTCCCCAGGAAAACCAAATCTTATTAAAGTCAACACAGGTTGGGTGCAGTGGCTCATGTCTGTAATCCCAGCACCTTGGGAGGCCGAGGTGAGAGGATCACTTGAGGTCAGGAGTTTGAGGCCAACCTGGCCAACGTGGTGAAACCCTGTGTCTACTGAAAATACAAAAAAAGTTAATCGGGTGTGGTGGTTCACGCCTACAGTGTCAGCTACTCGGGAGGATGAGGCAGGAGAATTCCTTGAACTCCACAGGCTGAGGTCGCAGTGAGCCGAGATGGTGCCATTATACCCCAGCCTAGGTGACAGAGCAAGACTCCCTCTCAAAATAAATAAATTAATTAAATAGAAGTAAATAAATAAAATGTAGTGTGATTAATGATAATAACCATCATTTCTTCCATTCTATTAACACTCTGGGTACTGTGCTGAGTTCTTTACGTAAAGTTTCACATTTTTATCTTCCCCATAATCCTATAAGCTGGGTGGTCCATTTACAGAGGAGGAATATTACAGGCCCAGAGACATCAGGGTCACGCAGTAAGGAAGGGGCAGATCTCGGAGTCACCTGGCTGCAGAGCTGTGTCCCTGCCCCACTGTGGCTTGACCGCCGCCTTAGAGCTGGGTGTGAGGCCTCCCTGTTCTAGCACCAGTATTATACTTTCTTCTAGAAAGTGTGTTCCTGGTTAACGGAACTGCTTATGTAACATGGATGCTCTTCTCCTCTGTCCATCGTTTCTTTTTTTTGTTTTGTTTTTGGAGCTAAAATTTTGGTCTTGTTGCCCAGGCTGGAGTACAATGTCTCGATCTTGGCTCGCTGCAACCTCTGCCTCCCAGGTTCAAGTGATTCTCCTGCCTCAGTCTCCTGAATAGCTGGGATTACAGGCAGGTGCCACCATGTCCAGATAATTTTGTATTTTTAGTAGAGACGAGGTTTCACCATATTGGTCAGGATGGTCCCAAACTCCCAGCCTCAGGTGATCTGCCGCCTTGGCCTCCCAAAGTGCTGGGATTACAGGTGTGAGCCACTGCACTCAGCTTGTCCATCTGTTTCTGATGGCAACAGAAACGTTCACCTTCCAAAAACCATCCCCAGGACAAGCTTCTGTGCAGGTAGGGGTGCTGCTGCACCCCCAACACCCATGCAGCCTCCTCCCTCTCTGCCTGCAGGCTGTAGAGGAGTTCAGAGCCTCTACAGAGAGCACAGCGTCTCCAACTGGAACAAACTCCCCTTAAGGGAATCTCTTAGGAAGATTATTTCAAGGATGCAATGTCCATGCATTCCTTCAAAATATGGTTAGATGGACTTAAGAAACCAGAAAGCTGTGTGTGTGTGTGTGTGTGTGTGTTTGTGTGTGTTTTGCATGTTCTTGGTCCACAGGAAACCTCTTGGGAAGTCCCTGTGGGCAGTGAGCCTGCTTGTAAACATCCCCTCCCCTCCTTGATGTCACAGACATCACAGTCCTTCTGAGGGGCTGACCTGCCCCCCACCCTCTAGAAGCTGGGAGGTTGGAAGAGGAGACACCTGTAACAGAGCCAGCACACAGCTGGGGACTAGAGGAGCAGCTAAGCCTTCGTTTCTGCTGTTCGGAGTCCATGCTTCCTTCACCACTGGAGTCTCAAAACCTCCCCTCACTCAATGGGGAGGTGCTGCTCCAAGCTCTGTGCAGACATTAGGGCTGGGGAGGCGGTGGTGGAGAGGGGATTCCAGCCTGCCCATCCACCAGACAAGGGGGCACCTGCCTCTGTCTGAGACTGGTCTGGACTTGCCTCCCGGGCTCTGGCTGCAATGCCTTTCTCTTTCTCTTGGCAATTCCCTTGGGTCCTGCCCAAGACAGATAAAGACAGAGCAACCTGTTTTTATGAGAGGTTCTTCTGCCAGGGGGAAGGACCTGGAGAAAACCAGAAGGAGGGCCAGAGCCAGAGAAAGATAAAGCGCCCCAGGGCCTCCCACAGCAGTGCCTGAGCAGGAATGGAGAGGGGCCATGACTCATGAGGCCCTGGGAGGTCACTTTAAGGAGGGCTGTTCAGCTGTAAGACACTACAAGCAGGAAGTGAAACCACAGCGCTTCAGAAAAAGAGGGGGACTCGGACACATCTAACAAAGAGGCTGAGCATGAATCCACAGATCAGGTACCGCTGCCCCTTCCTGCCTGGTGGCCCTGCAGGGACTCCACCCTGGCCTCTCCCTGCCCCTGCCCCATCCCCAGCCCTGGGTTCCCTCCCCTCTGGCTCCTCTGCTTCCCATACTCCTAGCCACGCTCTTTGCTCTGCTGTGTGGTAGCCTCACTGCTGTTTCTTAATGGGACGCCTCCCCTGCCAGCCCCAGCCCAGGCCTCATGCTGAGACTGTCCCCTGAAAGTCATGGCCAGGCTGGTGCTCCCTGCCCTGGGAGAGTGCTCCCTCTGCGTGCTTCCCCCCATTCCTCAGCTCTGGAACCAGGAGAATTGAACCAAGCGATGATGGGAGCAATCGGGCATTTTGTTCACAGGGCTTTGGTGGGTTTTCTGTAAGATTGACTTTGCTTAAATACAAAGTCTTAGGAGAGGGTGTGGGGTAGGAAATGGACTCTTAAGCACAAGATAAAGCATGTCACCCAAGGATGACTCCACACTGAGCAGAGGTCCTCACACATAGGTTCCAGTCCAAGGTCACTCTTCATCTTGTAGAACATGACCAGTAACACGAAATGTGAGAAAAAACGCAATGATCAGGAAAAATGCTCTTAAGATTGAATGAACAGAGAGCCGGTCCTCAATGGCTCCCTCCTGCAGGGCCCATGCTGCAGAGGCTGGACAGGGCTGGCCTGGAAAGGGGCCCCAGCTCCCTCTGCCCAGCTCCGTGTCCTGGGCAGGTTACCCTGCCTCTCTGCGCCTCTGGCATCTCCTCTGTAAGATTGGAATGGCCCCTGCAGGCCCAGGTCAGCATCACACGAGCTCAGAACCTCACAGCACTTAGAAGAGTGGCCTGGGCCTTGGAATTCGGTTCTAGCATGATTTAAAAATAATGTTAGCCCGACACAGTGGCTCACGCCTATAATCCCAGCACTTTGGGAGGCTGTGGTGGGCAGATCACCTGAGGTCAGGAGTTGGAGACCAACCTGACCAACATGGAGAAACCCCGTCTCTACTAAAAATATAAGATTAGCTGGGCATGGCGGCGCATACCTGTAATTCCAGCTACTTGGGAGGCTGAGGCAGGAGAATCACTTGAACCTGGAAGGCCGAGGTTGTGGTGAGCCCAGATCATGCCACTGCACTCCAGCCTGGGCAACAACAGGGAAACTCTGTCTCAAAATAAAATAAAATAAAATACAAATATAAATAATGTTAACGTGCAGAGGGGAAGCGTCAGGAAGGAATTGAGCTGAAAGATTAAAAGCTTTTATTTGGGGGTGAGGCGTTTTATTCTCCTTTGCATTTTCCTAATGGGTTGGGAGTGGGTGGGCAGAAATACTGGGGGGTGGGGAACGTACCCCTGGAAAGACCAGCCCTGGGGCCTGAGTGGGGAGAGGTCACCCGGCCCTGCTGCCCCTGCCACCATCATCTCCTCTTCCTGTGTCCTCAGTCTTCCTGCCTGGGAAGGTGGCAGAAACTCTCAGGGCCGTGGAGGGATGGGGGAGGCCCAGGGCTGTCCAGGAGCTGTGTTGAGTGGACATCAGCCCCGAGACTCCGGGGAGCGCTCTGTGCATGGGCCCTTTCTCTCTTGTGCCTTCAGAAATCCCATGAAGCGGATATATCGACGTGCATTCGACTACAACTTTGTAAATGAACCCGTCCTCCCTGGTCGGCCCTACAGCTGGCTGTGCTATGAAGTGAAGACAAAGAAGGACCCCTCACAACTCCCTTGGGACACAGGGGTCTTTCGAGGCCAGGTACCACCCAAACTTCAATCGGATCACAGGCAGGATCTAAGCAGCTGGGAATGCAGAAAACATAAGACTAAGTAAAA
>NW_022438522.1:0-13921 GCF_009761245.1 Sapajus apella
GTAAAGTGTCTGTTCATATCCTTTGCCCACTTTTGAATGGGCTTGTTTGTTTTTTTCTTGTAAATCTGTTTTAGTTCTTTGTAAATTCTGGATATCAGCCCTTTGTCAGATGGGTAAACTGCAAACATTTTTTTCCCATTCTGTTGGTTGCCGATTCACTCTAATGATTGTTTCTTTTGCTGTGCAGAAGCTGTGGAGTTTGATTAGGTCCCATTTGTCTATTTTGGCTTTTGTTGTCAATGCTTTTGGTGTTTTGGTCATGAAGTCCTTGCCTACACCTACGTCCTGAATGGTTTTGCCTAGATTTTCTTCTAGGGTTTTTATGGTGTTAGGTCTTATGTTTAAGTCTTTAATCCATCTGGAGTTAATTTTAGTGTAAGGTGTCAGGAAGGGGTCCAGTTTCTGCTTTCTGCACATGGCTAGCCAGTTTTCCCAACACCATTTATTAAACAGGGAATCCTTTCCCCATTGCTTGTTTTTGTCTGGTTTGTCAAAGATCAGATGGTTGTAGATATGTTGTGTTGCCTCCGAGTCCTCTGTTCTGTTCCATTGGTCTATATCTCTGTTTTGGTACCAGTGCCATGCTGTTTTGATTACTGTAGCCTTGTAGTATAGTTTGAAGTCTGGTAGTGTGATGCCCCCCGCTTTGTTCTTTTTGCTTAGAATTGACTTGGCTATGCGGGCTCTCTTTTGGTTCCATATGAAGTTTAAGGTGGTTTTTTCCAGTTCTGCGAAGAAGGTCATTGGTAGCTTGATGGGGCTAACATTGAATCTGTAAATTACTTTGGGCAGTATGGCCATTTTCACGATATTGATTCTTCCTAACCATGAACATGGAATGTTTCTCCATCTGTTTGTGTCCTCTCTTATTTCATTGAGCAGTGGCTTATAGTTCTCCTTGAAGAGGTCCTTTACGTTCCTTGTTAGTTGTATTCCTAGGTATTTTATTCTCTTTGTGGCAATTGTGAATGGAAGTTTTTTCTTGATTTGGCTCTCTTTAAATCTGTTATTGGTGTATAGGAATGCATGTGATTTTTGCACATTGATTTTGTATCCTGAGACTTTGCTGAACTTGCTTATCAGTTTCAGGAGGTTTGGGGCTGAGACGATGGGGTCTTCTAGATATACAATCATGTCGTCTGCAAATAGAGACAATTTAACTTCCTCCTTTCCTATTTGAATGCCCTTTATTTCTTTTTCTTGTCTGATTGCTCTGGCTAGAACTTCTAAGACTATATTGAATAGCAGTGGTGAGAGAGGGCATCCTTGTCTGGTGCCACATTTCAAGGGGAATGCTTCCAGTTTTTGCCCATTCAGTATGATATTGGCTGTTGGTTTGTCATAAATAGCTTTTATTATTTTGAGATACGTTCCATCGATACCTAGCTTATTGAGGGTTTTTAGCATAAAGGGCTGTTGAATTTTGTCGAAGGCCTTCTCTGCATCAATTGAGATAATCATGTGGTTTTTGTCTTTGGTTCTGTTTATGTGGTGAATTACGTTTATAGACTTGCGTATGTTGAACCAGCCTTGCATCCCCGGGATGAAGCCTACTTGATCATGGTGGATAAGCTTTTTGATGTGCTGTTGCAATCGGCTTGTCAGTATTTTATTGAAGATTTTTGCATCTATGTTCATCATGGATATTGGCCTGAAGTTTTCTTTTCTTGTTGAGTCTCTGCCGGGTTTTGGAATCAGGTTGATGTTGGTGTCATAAAATGATTTGGGAAGAATTCCCTCTTTTTGTATTGTTTGGAATAGTTTCAGAAGGAATGGTACCAGCTCCTCTTTGTATGTCTGGTAGAATTCAGCTGTGAACCCATCTGGACCTGGGCTTTTTTTGGGTGGTAAGCTCTTAATTGCTGCCTCAACTTCAGACCTTGTTATGGGTCTGTTCAGGGTTTCGGCTTCTTCCTGGTTTAGGCTTGGCAGGAGGCAAGTGTCCAGGAATTTATCCATTTCTTCCAGGTTTATTAGTTTGTGTGCATAGAGTTGTTTGTAATAATCTCTGATGATGGTTTGAATTTCTGTGGAATCTGTGGTGATATCCCCTTTATCGTTTTTTATTGCATCAATTTGGTTATTCTCTCTTTTCTTTTTTATTAATCTGGCTAGTGGTCTGTCTATTTTGTTGATCTTTTCAAAGAACCAGCTCCTGGATTTATTGATTTTTTGAAGGGTTTTTTGTGTCTCTATCTCCTTCAGTTCTGCTCTGATCTTAGCTATTTCTTGTCTTCTGCTAGACTTTGAGTTTTTTTGATCTTGCTCCTCTAACTCTTTCAGTTTTGACGATAGGGTGTCAATTTTTGATCTCTCCTTGCTTCTCATGTGGGCACTTATTGCTATATATTTTCCTCTAGAGACTGCTTTAAATGTGTCCCAGAGATTCTGGTATGTTGTGTCTTCATTCTCGTTGGCTTCGAAGAACATCTTTATTTCTGCCTTCATTTCATTGTTTATCCAGTCAACATTCAAGAGCAAGTTGTTCAGTTTCCATGAAGCTGTGCGGTTCTGAGTTAGTTTTTGAATTCTGAGTTCTAACTTGATTGCACTGTGGTCTGAGAGACTGTTTGTTACGATTTCCGTTCTTTTGCATTTGCTGAGGAGTGATTTACTCCCAATTATGTGGTCAATTTTAGAGTAGGTGTGATGTGGTGCTGAGAAGAATGTATATTCTGTGGATTTGGGGTGGAGAGTTCTGTAAATGTCTATTAGGTTTGCTTGGTCCGGGTCTGAGTTCAAGTCCTGGACATCCTTGTTAATTTTCTGTCTGGTTGATCTGTCTAATGTTGACAGTGGGGTGTTAAAGTCTCCCACTATTATTGTGTGGGAATCTAAGTCTCTTTGTAAGTCATTAAGAACTTGCCTTATGTATCTGGGTGCTCCTGTATTGGGTGCATATATATTTAGGATCGTTAGCTCTTCTTGTTGCATTGATCCTTTTACCATTATGTAATGTCCCTCTTTGTCTCTTATGATCTTTGTTGCTTTAAAGTCTAATTTATCAGAGATGAGAATTGCAACTCCTGCTTTTTTTTGCTCTCCATTTGCTTGGTAAATCTTCCTCCATCCCTTTATTTTGAGCCTTTGTGTATCCTTGCATGTGAGATGGGTTTCCTGGATACAGCACACCGATGGGTTTTGTCCTTTTATCCAATTTGCCAGTCTGTGTCTTTTGACTGGGGCATTTAGTCCATTTACATTTAGGGTTAATATTGTTATGTGTGAATTTGATACTGCCATTTTGGTGCTAGCTGGGTGTTTTGCCCTTTAGTTGAGCTGGTACTTGTTGTTCCTTTATATGTGTAGAGCCTCTTTCAGGAGCTCTTGTAGAGCTGGCCTGGTGGTGACGAAATCTCTGAGTACTTGTAAGTTCCCAAAGGATTTATTTTTCCTTCACTTATGAAGCTTAGTTTGGCTGGATAGGAGATTCTGGGTTGAAAGTTCTTTTCTTTAAGGATGTTGAATATTGGCCCCCATTCTCTTCTGGCTTGTAGGGTTTCTGCTGAGAGATCTGCTGTGAGTCTGATGGGCTTCCCTTTATGGGTAACCCGACCTTTCTCTCTGGCTGCCCTTAGTATTTTCTCCTTCATTTCCACCCTGGTGAATCTGACGATTATGTGCTTTGGGGTTGCTCTTCTTGACGAATATCTTTGTGGTGTTCTCTGTATTTCCTGGACTTGAATGTTTGCCTGCCTTGCTAGGTTGGGGAAGTTTTCCTGGATAATATCCTGAAGAGTATTTTCCAGCTTGGATTTATTCTCTTCGTCACATTCAGGTACGCCTATCAAACGCAGATTAGGTCTTTTCACATAGTCCCACATTTCTTGGAGACTTTGTTCATTCCTTTTTACCCTTTTTTCTCCAGTCTTGCCTTCCCATTTTATTTCATTGAGTTGATCTTCGACCTCTGATATCCTTTCTTCTGCTTGGTCAATTCGGCTGTTGATACTTGTGCATGCTTCACGAGTTCTCGTGTTGCGTTTTTCAGCTCCATCCATTCACTTATATTCCTTTCTATTTTGTCCATTCTCGTTAGCATTTCGTCAAATCTTTTTTCAAGGTTCTTAGTTTCTTTGCATTTGGTTAGAACATGTTCTTTAAGTTCACAGAAGTTTCTTACTACCCACCTCCTGAAGTGTGATTCTGTCATTTCATCACACTCGTTCTCCCTCCATCCTTGTTCCCTTGCTGGTGAGGAGTTGTGATCCCTTGTAGGAGGAGAGGTGTTCTGCTTTCGGGTGTTTTCATCCTTTTTGCGCTGGTTTCTTCCCATATTTAAGGATTTATCCACCTGTAGACTTTGTAGTTGCTGGCTTTCAGATTGGGTCTCAAATCTTTCAGATTGACGTTCTGTTTGTTGATGATGAGGTTATTTCTGTTTCTTGGTTTTCCTTCTGACAGTCTGGCCCCTCTGCTATAGGTCTGCTGAGGTTCACTCCAGGCCCTGCTTGCCTGGGGTTCACCTGCAGCAGCTGCTGAACAGTAAGGGTTGTTACCAGTTTTCTTCTTCTGCTATCTTTGTCCCAGAAGGATACCTGCCTAGTGTCAATCTGATCTCTCTTTTATGAGGTGTCTCTTTAGATATATAGGGGTTAGGGAGCTGCTTGAGGAGACGGTCTCTTCTTTAAAGGAGCTCAAATGGTGAGCTGTGAGCTCTGTTGTTGTTCATTCAGAGCTGCTGGGCAGGTACTTTTAAGTCTGCTGCAGCAGAACTCATAAACTGCTTTTTGTTCCCAGGTGCTCTATCCCAGAGATTTAGGGCTTTATTTATGAGTTTCTGTTATGCTGCCGCCTTCTTTTTTTTTTTTCCTTCAGACCTGCCCAGCCCAGCAAGGAGGCAGCCTAGTCACTGTCGGCCTATAGAGGCTTTCCTGAGCTGCTGTGGGCGCCGCCCTGCTGCCAAGTGAACTTCCCTGCAGTCCTATTTATATGGGTGTAGTTAGAACTGCTTTGGTGATGGTTGCCCGCCTCTGTTGAGGCGGAGTCTCTCTGCTGTGGCGGGTTGCCTTGGCAACGGCGGGCTGCCTCAGCAATGGCGGGTTGCCTTGGCAATGGCGGGCTGCCTCAGCAATGGCGGGTTGCCTTGGCAACAGCAGGCTGCCTCAGCATTGGTCGACTACCTTGGTAGTGGCGGGCTGCCTCGGTAATGGTGGACGCCCCTCCCCCACAGAGCTGGACCGGCCCGGGTTCAGCTGCGCTTGCTGCGAAAGTCTCAATCCAGAGTTTCTGGTTGCTGTTCTTTTGTGGGGGTGGGACCAGCCGAGCCTGATTGCCTGGCTCCCTGCCTCAGCTTCTTTTTTAAGTTGGTGTTCCAGTCGCCTGTTGAAGAGGCGCCGGGGTCTGTTTGTTTTCCCGTGGCCACTCACTGTGCTGGCTTAAACAGCGGCACTGAGGTTTGTGGTGCTTTTTTTTTTTTTTTTTTGCCCTGGAATCTACTGTCCTGGTTCTCTGCTCAGTCCCTTTTTTGAACCGGCGAATGGGCCACTTCCCGTGGCTCCAATCGCCAGCCAAAAGGGCACCCGGACCGGTGTATTATGTATGGAGAACCGCGGCTCCGGGGTGCCGACAAAGCAGCTGCGCGGGGCAAAGCAGCGGCGCCGGCAGAGCCGCGCTGGCCGAAACAGCCGCGCTGGCGACCGTGGAGCACCTCCGCCCGGGGATTTCCTAGTCTGTGGGCAATAAAAACGCGGCGTCCACTCACCCTCTGCGCTTTCACTGGGAGCTGCAATCCTGAGCTGTTCCTAAATGGCCATCTTGGATCCTCCCTCCATGAATATTTTTTATAGCATCCAAGAAAACAACTGAATAAGTCATAGATCCATTTTTATTTCCTTCATTTATTCCAGGGAGGCCAGAATCTATAGAACATTTTATATGTCTTTTATTTTTTAGTTCCTTATGTCTAGCATTATTATAAAGAAAATAAGCCAGGCACAGTAGTGCTTTGGGAGGCCAAGGCAGCAGGATCACTTGGGGTGGCAGGATCCCTTGGGGCCAGGAGTTTGAGGTTAGCCTGGGCAAGGTAGCAAGGCCCTGTCTCTATGGGAAAAAAATGCATTTTTTCCCCCAAAAATAAAAAGACCAACTTCCTTTCCAAAGTAATAATAATAATAAAGATGACAACACCTCTCTGTGAAGCAGTTAAATGACATAGTAAGAAGCACGAATGTAACCAAACTGTGTTGCAAGGATATCATGTTTCACCTACGACTTACTTTAGTTCTCTGTTGTTTTAACCGTTTCCTCTTCCTAACATAACATGGTAGGATGTATCTTCTTTAAATAGGGGAAATGTACTTATAAATAAGATATTATTTAACAATCTGTCATTCAAGAAGAAAGCTGACGCTTGTAATAATAATTTAAAAAATCCAAACACATATTCTCTCCAAGTTAAGAGCAGTTTATCATAGGTGGTTCTGAAATGTTGGTTTGGGGGAAGTTTTCAAGGTTTTCTGTTTTTGTTTTGTAAAATAAGAGTGAACACCCTCTGCTTCCTCCCAATCCTTCTCTCTCTTTTCCTACGCAAAGATAACCCTAACAATATATTTCTCCCCCCACCCCTTCCTGAGATGAATTCATAAGCAACACAAAAAGTCCTTCCTATTATTATTTGGGGTGGGCCTTCTAATTACAATGTTCACTGAGAGAACACAGGAAACAAGTGGTTTTTCTTTTCCGAGATGGAGTCTTGCTCTGTCGCCCAGGGTGGAGTACAGTGGCGTGATCTCAGCTTACTTCAACCTCTGCCTCCCGGATTCAAGCAATTCTCCTGCCTCAGCCTCCCGAGTAGCTGGGATCACAGGCACCTGCCACAACATCCGGCTAATTTTTGTATTTTTAGTAGAGACAGGGTTTCACCACGTTGGCCAGGCTGGTCTCTTAACTGCTGACCTCATGATCCGCCCTCTTCGCTCTCCCAAAGTGCTGGGGTTCCTTGGCCAAACTGCACGTGCGGTCTCTCTTAATAGTTATCAGATGATGATGGGGGCAGGGTGGGTGGAGAAAGGGGGTGACAAGAAAAGCCACCTCTGCACACAACGATGAGCCAATTTTGTCAGACCTGCGCCAGGATAACATTTCGTAATGGATAGTTCAACCAGACTCAAGTAGAAAAGCAATGGCTCATGGAAAACATGGTTAAAGCAGAAGCCTGATGTAACTTTATTTGGGCTGCGCTTTCATCTTTCGTTAAATAACTTAGGGACCGAATAACGGGCCCCACCAGCAAATGCAAGCTCCCCTGCCTCCCAACCCGATTCTTCTGAGAACCTGCTGCCATCTGCCTGACCTCCTGTAAGATGGCTCCTACGCGACGACCCTGCCAGAGAATCAGCTATATGTGCCACAAACATGTCCACAGATCGCCGGCGTGCCTCAGCCCACTGACACTTGAAGTCGGACTGCGGCAGAAGGGCGACCTCACATTTGATGCCTTTTGTCTCCCTGAACCAAAGACTCCCTCTCCTTCCCTTTCCTTCCACGCTCATTGCTTTCTCTTTAGCCCCAGTAAAGCAGCGTGAGAGAGAAAACAAACTGATTTCTTCTTCCGGGGGTACCCCGGAGCATCGCTGCAGACCCCGGCAGGCGGCGGAGCCGACGCGCCCCGGGAGTGCGGAGAGGTTGCGGAACGTGCGCCCTCCTCCTCCAGCTTCCCCTGCCGCGCGTCCCGCAACCTCTCCGGCTTCCCAGAGAGCCGGATGCAGCCGGAGGGTCAGGCTGGCGGCTGGGGTCCCGCGGGCGGAAGTGAGAAGAGCGGCGGGGGAGGAGGCTGCGGGCTGGGGGCTGGGATTCCCTTCCCGCCTGGCGCCGCCCGGGAGAGCCCGCGCGAAGACGCCTGGCGCGCTGCGGCCGTCCTTTTTTGGCGCTGAGAGAAAGGAGAAGGGCAGCGCCGCCGCCTCGCGGGAGCGGACCCTGGGAGGAGGGGCCGCCGGAGAGGCCGGGCGAGCGCGGGCGGCCCTCACCTCGCTGCTCCTCCTGGGCCGCCATCCCTCGGCGCCTCACCCGGAACCGGCGCGCGCGTGGGGGCGGGGAAGCCGGCGCGCAGATCTGGCGGTGAGCGCCGCAGCCCTGGGGCCCCCAGCCATGTCGGCCGAGGAGATGGTGCAGATCCGCCTGGAGGACCGCTGCTACCCGGTGAGCAAGAGGAAGCTCATCGAGCAGAGCGACTACTTCCGCGCCCTCTACCGCTCCGGCATGCGCGAGGCCCTGAGCCAGGAGGCCGGCGGCCCGGAGGTGCAGCAGCTGCGCGGCCTCAGCGCGCCAGGCCTGCGGCTGGTCCTGGACTTCATCAACGCCGGCGGGGCCCGCGAAGGCTGGCTCCTGGGCCCGCGCGGGGAGAAGGGCGGCGGGGTGGACGAGGACGAAGAGATGGACGAGGTGAGCCTGCTGTCCGAGCTGGTGGAGGCGGCCTCCTTCCTGCAGGTCACGTCCCTGCTGCAGCTGCTGCTGTCCCAGGTGCGGCTTAACAACTGCCTGGAGATGTACCGCCTGGCGCAGGTGTACGGGCTGCCCGACCTGCAGGAGGCCTGTCTGCGCTTCATGGTCGTCCACTTCCACGAGGTGCTGTGCAAGCCCCAGTTCCACCTCCTGGGATCTCCTCCCCAAGCCCCAGGGGATGTCAGCCTGAAGCAGAGGCTGAGGGAGGCCCGGATGACTGGGACTCCTGTCCTCGTGGCCCTTGGGGACTTCCTGGGGGGACCCCTGGCCCCTCACCCCTACCAGGGGGAGCCCCCGTCCATGCTCAGGTACGAGGAAATGACTGAGCGCTGGTTCCCTCTGGCCAACAACCTTCCTCCCGACCTGGTCAATGTCAGGGGCTATGGGTCCGCCATCCTGGACAACTACCTCTTCATAGTGGGCGGGTACAGGATCACCAGTCAGGAGATCTCCGCTGCGCATTCCTACAACCCCAGCACCAACGAATGGCTCCAGGTGGCCTCCATGAACCAGAAGAGGTAAGCACCCCGGCAGAGTGCTAATGCCTTCTCATTCATTCACTTGTTCATTAGTTCATTGCCCCAGTGTTTACTGAGCCAGTAAATAGGGAAGGGTGTGCTGAGGTGGAAATGACATCTTCAGGAATGTTGGCCTTAGTCCTGGTAAAATCCCCAGTGAACTAAGAAATTGCAAAGAGGAAGTCCCCAGTGAGGTCAAGTAGCTGAGTGGTTTTTTGGCAGGTATTGTGCCTTTAGGTGAAACTGCTTTCTGTGGCTCTGTCCTCGTGAAAAAAGATGTTGTGGTTTCCTACAAGAATACTTTAAAAGAAAATTACTCCTTAATTAAAAAAATTTTTGTCTTAGTTTTTAGGATCTGATCCTGATGATAATGATACATTAGACAATAACCTGTAACACTGACTTTTTTTTTTTTTCCTGTTGTCAGTGACTGTGACAACAGAGCCTTCCACACTGTGACACCCATCCATGATCAAGAGATAATTACGGGAAATGTATTTATATTTGCAGTAGGGGTTGCTTTTCTTATTTTTTTTTTATCTTCTCTTTTGCTTCCTTCCCTGGACAGCCATCATCACTGACCCAAAGCTTGAGGCTGGAAGTGTTCAACTTCAGAATTGGACATTTTCATTAACCCAATCTTCTCCCCCTCCCATCCTGCGAATCCCTCCTGCCAACAACATGGGTGACTTGAAGAAAGGAAGAGGAGGAGCTTGGGGAGTGGGATGAGAGGGAAGAAGGGAAAGGAACCAGGGAAAGAATATGAAAACAAGAGCAAAGAGCATATACAGGAACAGATGGTAGGAAATAAAGATAGTAGCACCCAGGAGGCCTCAGAGTCATTCGGAAGCGGGGAAAATAATCCATGTATCTCAAGAAAGGATGAAAATACCCTTTCTTACCATCCACCTGTTTCCATCTCAGTCCTCACAGGATCCTGGTCCTGAAGTGTGGAGCAAGGAGTTGGGGAACTCACAGCTAGGCAAAGAAAGTCTTAACAGTAACAGTGAAGCCATTATATATCTATTGGACTTGAGAGTCCTCCTATGCCGGGGATCATTTGGGTAAATAACTGGCGTGCTTTCTCCTATAATATGAGATTCATTTTGAAAAGTATGCTTTTTTTTTTTTTGCCTGATAATATATAGTTGCAGAAAACTAGAAAATGAAAAATAATGGAGAAGCAAAAAGATGATTATTTCTACTCACTCCTCCTAGAGGCAGTAACTGCAGGTTGGCATATTTCCTGCCAGCACATTTTTAATGCATTATTTACACCGTTGAGATGATGCCATGTTTAAAATTTGGTACCAGGAGTGTTATTTTAAAACAAATTGTATGTGCTGTAATTGAAACAACAAAGGAACATTGTGTGGCTATAGGCGGTGGTCTGAGTAGGGGTGGACAGCCCTGAGTTCGCTGTCTCCTTTTGCACTTGCCTCCAGCTACACATCATTTGGTGCTCACCAGGCCATCCTTAGTGCCACAGTGCCTCACAGTTCTTTCTTCCCTTCATACATCCTTGGTAGTCTTTGTCTTTTTTTCTGGGAAGGCCCTTTTCATCCCCTTAATGCTTAAAAAAAAAAAAAGCATTCAAGTAATGCGTGAATGCATGCTTCTTAGAAAAACTGCACATTACACAAAAAAGTCTAGAGTAAATGTCTGCCCTCAGGGTACAGAAAGAAAAAAAAGTGTCACTCTATCAACAGACTTTTGTTACCTTTAGATACTATAAATGTATAAACATTTGTATTTGTAAATTATATATATACTTATATAAATACAGTTAACCCTTAAACAATGTGGGGGCTAGGGACACCAGCCCCTGCATAGTACAAAATCCCCATATAACTTTTAACTCTCAAAAACTCAACTACTAAATAGCCTACTGTTTTAACACGTTTTGTATATGTATTAAATACTTCATTCTAACAATAGAGAATGTTATAGAAAATAAAATGTTATTAAAAAACTCTAAGGAAGAGAAAATTAAGTAGAAGTGGATCATCCTCATCAACTTCATGTTGCGTAGGCTGAGGAGGAGAAGGAGGTAGAGGAGGGATTGGTTTTGCTGTCTTGGGTGGCAGAGGCAGAAGACAATCTGAATATGAGTGGACCCTCTCAGTTCAAACCTGTGTTGTGAAAGGGTCAGCTGTAGTGGTTAGCAGTAGGGGAAAAGGATTTATGTATATTAATGTGCATGGGGGTATGCGTATTAACTTACACATTTTTTAAATTCTAAAATTGACTAGATTGTACTAATTATTAATGGCACTTGATATTTCCACTTAGCCATATCTGAGAATTTTTTTCTGTGTCAACAAATGTAGATCTACCTCACTCTTTTTAATGACTGTATGGCATTCCAGCCTCTGGATGTACCATAATGTAGTTAGCCTTTCCCTTATTTATGAACATTTAGGTCACTTCCATTTGCATTAGATGTTTCAATAACCATTGCCATATTGAACATCCTGGTAGATGCATGTGTGTATCTTAGTAGTCATATGTGAGTTAGTTTCATATGTCGAATTCGTGGAATCCCTGGATAAGTAGGGCAAAGTGTATGCATGTGTCAAGTTTTGTTGAAGCTGGGTGCAGTGGTTCATGCCTGTAGTCCCAGCTACTTGGGAGGCTTAGGCAGGAGGATCACTTGAGCCCAGGAGCTGGAGGCTGCAGTGCACTATGATCAGGCATGTGAATAACCATTGCATTCTAGCCTGAGCAACACAGTGAGACCCCGTCTCTGTAAACAGTTAAAAATAAATAAATAGATTTTGGTAGCTCCTGCCAAATTGCCCATCAAGAAAATTGTTCTGTCCCTCTTCCATCAACAGTATTTGTGCTTGCCAGTACCCTATACTCTTGCCAAGATAGAATATTATCATCTTTTTTTCCCCCAAACCTAATGGGCAAAAACACTAGTATGATTTTTCCCAATTAGAAGAGAGATTATTCTTTTTTTTTTTTTTTTTTGAGAGATTATTCTTTTTATATGTTGGTTGGCCATTTGTATTTCTTTTGTAAATGGTCTGTGCCAGTTTTCTAAAAATTGGCTTATTTTCTTCACATTCATTTTAGCAGTTCTACATATGAATAGAGACGTTAATCTCTTGCCTGTTATGTAATGTTGTGTATGTTTTCCCATGCCATTATTTTTCTGCACGGTTCAAGTAACTGGGTAGGTGAAATTGTTGCGTAGAAGGGTGCATGGGAGTTATGATGAAGCTGAGAGCTATTGCCCCACCAAAAGAGGGCTCCACCTCTCAGCCACAGCTGGTTACTTCCACGTGGAAGTGAGGAAATTTTGCTAGACATCCAAATAGCCCTTTATTTTTTTCTTTTTTTTTAAGAGACGGAGTCTTGCTCTGTCACCCAGGCTGGAGTACGATGGTGTGCTCATAGCTCACTGTAACCTTCAACTCCTGGGCTCAAGCAATCTTCCTGCTTCAACCTCCCCAGTAGCTGGGACTATAGGCATGCAGCACTGTGCTTGGTTAATTTTTAAAATTAAACTTTTTTTGTAGAAACAGGCGCTCACTGTTACCCAGGCTGGTCTTGAATTCCTGGCCTCAGGTGATCCTCCCATCATGGCCTCCCAAATTGCTAAAATTACATGCCACCATGCCAGGCCCTCCGTTATATCTTCTAACTGATTATTGATGCTGTATTGGAAATTATACCCTTCTTTAGCTCACTTCTGCTTTGACTCAAGTGTGACATATCTCCCAGGAGTTCCTTCCTGAACTTTCACTTGGGCTGCGTGTTCCATTTCTGCTTCTCTAGCATCTCAATGCACACTCCCCAACTTGAATTGAAATTCTCTGTTATCTCCCTCCCTTCCCATCAGGAACTAGGACTTATTCAATGCTAATGTATAGTCTTACTCCTAAGAAGCTGTCCAGTAATAATAGGTGCTTAAAGTACCTGTTTTCTTTAAAAAAAAAAAAAAGGAATATATTTTTACATTATTGTAATAAAAATTAATGGTATAATTTTATATTTTGCTTTATTTGTAACACTATAGTGAACATTTTTACCTTGGTAACAGTCATTATATTTATTTAGAGTAGTGGAAGAATAATGAGAGACATCATTTAATTGAACACTTAACTCTGCACTAGGTACTGTTCCCACTGCTTTGCATGTATTATCTCACTTATTCTTCTCAAGGGCTGTTAGGCAGGTTCCCATTTTATAGAGACAGCAAGTGAAGCACAGAGAAGTTAAGTAAATTGCTCAAGGATGTGTAGTAAGTACAATAACCAAAATATAAATATCCATGGAGTAGCTATAACCGTTTAAATTGTTTAGAAGTTTTGGTTTTTAGACTTACAGGGACCATCTTCATGCACATTTCCCCCCTTCTTTAAAACAAAAATATTTTCTTCTAAGAAATAGAGCACAGATATTTTGTGGTACTGTGCTGCTTTTCAGAATTTCATCATGTGTGCCTCAGCTCCACCACAGCTTGTAAAGTCCAGCATTTTTCTAGTCACTATTGGATACATAGAAACTGGTGACACAGTTGCTGCCCTCAAGAAGTTTAAAATTGAGTTTAGATGATGAGACGTAAAAATGAAACCTAGCATGGAGTTGTTCCTGGATGATGCATCCAATACAGGTCCTGCATGCACTGGAAGAAATTTGGAACCTTGAGAAAGAAAAGCAGATTTTGGCCTCTGGCTATGCAGAATTTCACATCTACTTTGATTAACCTTTGTTGGAGACTGCTTTGGGATGTATCAGTATTTTACTTTGATAAAGGGGTCAAATGTAGAGCAGTTCACTTTTCCCAGAGACTGAATAGTGCAGTAATCCAGAATCTTAAATAGCAGGAACTCTGGAATAGAGAGATTTTATAAAGCCTTTTGCACTCTGTTGAAAATGGTGCTATGTGACCATCGGGGGGTTAAAAAAAAAATGTTTTGCTCTGTAGGCCAAGGGTGCAATACCTTCTG
>NW_022438523.1:0-10986 GCF_009761245.1 Sapajus apella
AAAAAAAAAAAAAAAAAAATTAGCCAGGCCTGGTGGCCCTGCGCCTATTGTCCCAGCTACTTAGGAGGCTGAGGAAGGAGGATTGCTTCAACCTTGGAGGTAGCGGCTACAGTGAGCTATGATCATGACACTGCACTCCAGCCTGTGTGACAGAGTAATACCCTGTCTCAAAAAAAAAAAAAAAAAAAGAAAAGAAAAGAAAGGGAGCAAGAAATAAAGGTTCTAGCCACAGCTGGATTTCCTCCTTAAGCTACAGCCTGGCCCCCACCCTGGGGATGTTGGCATTTCAGGAGAACATGCTTCAGGCTTTGCAAAGCTGACATTGGTGTCTTCCTGTATTCAGTGAGCCCTTCTTTCTGGAAATGGGGGATTGAGGGAAGTGGGGATATTGGGGGAAGGTCGTCTGCCTCGAGGTCTGGTCAGGCCAACGCTAGAACAGGAGAGAGGGCCTGATGTCATCAGAGATTACAAATTTGGGATGAGGGATGGCCAAAGATTTTTTATATCCTATCTCTCAATCTACTCATTTTCACTCAAGAAAATAACGCATCGGCCGGGCGCGGTGGCTCAAGCCTGTAATCCCAGCACTTTGGGAGGCCAAGGCGGGTGGATCACGAGGTCAAGAGATCGAGACCATCCTGTCAACATGGTGAAACCCCGTCTCTACTAAAAATACAAAAAATTAGTTGGGCATGGTGGTGCATGCCTGTAATCCCAGCTACTCAGGAGGCTGAGGCAGGAGAATTGCCTGAACCCAGGAGACGGCGGTTGCGGTGAGCCAAGATCGTGCCATTGCACTCCAGCCTGGGTAACAAGAGCGAAACTCCGTCTCAAAAAAAAAATTATAATAAAAAAAATAACGCACCAACAACAGAATAAAACTAAGGGCATGGAAAAACTGGAATTATATGGTAGATATATATGTATATATATTTTTAGACAGGGTCTGGCTCTGTCTCCCAGGCTGGAGTGCATGGTGCGATCTCAGCTCACTGCAACCTCTGCCTCCTGAGTTCAAGCGAGTCTCCTGTCTCAGCCTCCTGAGTAGCTGGCATTACAGGCACACGGCACCATACCCGGCTAATTTTTGTATTTTTAGTAGAGATGGGGTTTTCCCATGTTGGCCAGTCTGGTCTCGCACTCCTGACCTCATGATCCACCCACCTCGGCCTCTCAAAGTGCTGGGATTACAGGCATGAACCACAGTGCCCAGCCGGCAGCAATATCTTATAAAGGAATCAAAAGAAAAGTAAAGCAAACATTTAAAGTAGTTCAGGTAACCAGCCTGCTTCATGCATAGTTCACAAGGAAAACCTGCTGTCAGAAGGTAAATTATATTCCCAAACTTGGAAGTCAAACCATGACTGCTGAAATGGAGCCTGCCCCACAAGGGCGGATCAGTGCCAGATGATGAGGCAGAGAAAATTAAGGATTTATCTGGGAATTCAAAATGGCCTTCTG
Organism: Sapajus apella; assembly: GCF_009761245.1. Classification (NCBI taxonomy): domain Eukaryota; kingdom Metazoa; phylum Chordata; class Mammalia; order Primates; family Cebidae; genus Sapajus; species Sapajus apella. Next base: position 1,462 of record NW_022438523.1, read on the forward strand.
TCCCCTTCTCAGTTTAGAAATTATTTTCTCCTTTAAGACCTTCATTTTCACCAACAGGAATCTCTCAACTCGAGTTAGTTTAAGCTAAATTTACTGTTAAATTAATAAACACTTTCTCTAGGAGACATCCCAAATGGATCTTGTTCTAAGTCTGACCTTCACAGATTTTCGTTCTAGTGACTCTTTGCATAATTAGAGAATTCTTGTCCGAGGAAAGTGAGTTCTTTTAATTATCAGGATCCTAGAGACATTAAAATGAGGAAGCAGGCTAGGCGAGGTGGCTTATGCCTGTAATCCTAGCACTTTGGGAGGCCAAGGCGGGCAGATCACGAGGTCAGGAGACCGATACCATCCTGGCCACAAGGTGAAACCGTCTCCACTAAAATGCGAAAAATTATCCTGGCGTGGTGATGTGAGCCTGTGGTCCCAGCTACTCGGGGGGCTGAGGCAGGGGAATTGCTTGAACCTGGGAGGCGAAGGCTGCAGTGAGCTGAGATGGTGCCACTGCACCCCAGCCTGGCGACAGAGCAAGACTGGGTCTCAAAGAAAAAAAAAACAAAAAACAATCCCACCTGAGTCCGGGCCCAGTGGCTCAACGCCTATAATCCCAGTACTTTGGGAGGCCAAGTCAGGTGGATCATGAAGTCAGGAGATCAAGACCATCTTGGCCAACAGAGTGAAGCCCCTACAAAAAATTAGCCAGGTGTGGTGGCATGCTCCTGTAGTCCCAGCTACTCGGGAGGCTGAGACAGGGGAATCACCTGAATTCGGGAGGCAGGGGTTGCAATGAGCCAAGATCACACCACTGCACTCCAGCCTGGTGACAGAGCAAGACTCCATCATAAATAAATAAATACACCTGAAAGTGTTGCTAATTGAAGTGTATATTCAGTGCAACTTGAATCTGTGCTCCAGAGTGTCAATCCTCAAGCCTAGCCCAAATAAACACTCTGCTTACATTAATTTTGCCTTAGGCTCTTCCTCTTAGGTTGACAACGACAAAACCAAAACATTCTGCAGAAAACAGCCACAAGACAACCAGAATTACAACCTCAGAAAGAAGGTTATAACTCGCATGCCCTGCTAAAAATAAATGAACGGTGATCACACCATTGCACTCCAGACTGGGCAATAAAGTGAGACCCTGTCTCAAAAAAAAAAAAAAAAAAATGTCTTCCAGGACTACGATAGCTCGGGTAAGTACGTCATCCACTTTAGTTACTTCTATTCTCCTTATTTTGTCCCCTGCTCATTGATGGAAAACACAATGTTATAACCAGACAATCACCTGCTGTAAATACTGGAATTCTTAGCATAACCCTGAGAAATCCACACTCACAGAGGGCGTGTGGATGTTAAAGATGGCTGGCTCACTAACAGGGAGAGCGTCACCAACTTTTTCTGGAAAATGCCTCAAAGCAGTTAACTGGAAAATTTTTGTTTGTTTTTTCTTTTGTTTGTTTGTTTAAGGCGAGGTCTTCTCTGTCGCTGAGGCTAGAGGACAGTGGTGCCATCTTGGCTTACTGCAGCCTTGACCTTCTGGGCTCAAGCCGTCCTACCGCCTCAGCCTCCAGAATAGCTAGGACTACAGATACAGGCCACTATCCCTGGCTACCTTAAATTTTGTGTAGAGACAGTCTCCCTATATTGCTTAAACTGGTCTGGAACTCCTGGCCTTAAGTGATCCTCCACCTTGCTGTCCCAAAGCGCTGGGATTACAGGCAGGAGCCATTGCGCTTGGCTCCCCTTGGAAGACTTTTATTTATTTATTTATTTATTTTTTAAAGATGGGGTTTCACCATGATGGCCAGGCTGGTCTTGAACTCCTGACCTCAGGTGATCCACCCACCTCAGCCCCCCAAAGTGCTAGGACAGGCGTGAGCCACCGCGCCCGGCTCAGAAGACTTATATGGGAACATACAGTTGATAGAAGTAAAGATTTTTAAAATAATAAAAATGGGGGTCTCCTTGTGTTGACCACGTTGATCTTCAACTCTGTTTTAAGCGATGCTCCAGTCTAGGCCCCCCCGAAATGCTAGGATTACAGGCATGAAACACTGCACCCTGCCTGTGTTTGGGTCACAATCTCTCCGAGATTGGATAAAGGGAAAGAAAGAGCCAGGCACAGTGGCTCACACCTGTAATCCCAGCACTTTGGGAGGCCAGGGTGGGCCGATCACCTGAGGTCGAGAGTTTGAGACCAGCCTGACCAACATGGAGATACCCCGTCTCTACTAAAAATACCAAATTAGCCAGGCCTGGTGGAACATGCCTGTAATCCCAGCTACTCAGGAGGCTGAGGCAGGAGAATCACTGGAACCTGGGAGGTGGAGGTTGCAGTGGGCCGAGATTGTGCCACTGCACTCCAGCTGGGCCACAAGAGCAAAACTCTGTCTCAAGAAAAAAAAAAGGCGGGGGGAAGGGAGGAATAAAGGGGGAGAGGGGATGGTTTCATCAGGGGAGATTCTCTGCAGATGCTAATTTTCCTTCTCAAAGACAGCTTTGCCAGGCCACTTTCTTTTGCGACCGAGCGACAGCCATTTCAAAATCTGTCAAAGAAATATATTTTAGCTTAAAATATTTTAATTTCCTTCACCTCCACTGAACTCCGAGTCTGGAATTCCCTGTGCAGGACAAAGGAGCAGGGACAGTTCATTGAGTGAGGAAGACAACGGTGCCCCCTCTAGCCATTCGGAGCAAGTTTGGCTGAAATGCAAATACCCAAACAGCAAGACGCAATTGCTCGCTTAGATAACCCGTGCTTAGAACAGGTCAGGTGGGTTCTGCAGGGCCGCGTTACGCAGGGCTTCCGCTGTCAATCAGGACCGAGGGGACGGGGACTGGAGGCTCATCCAATCAGGGGCGCTGGCGCGGGGTCCTGCAAGCTGTCCATCCGGGGAAGGGGAGGCCGCATTCCCGCTCTCCTGACTCCCAGGCGTCTTGCACCGAGGGGAGGTCGGGATCTCGGCTTTCCGGCCCCGAGAGGGACCAGGTGCCTCCGCCATAGCTTCTGTCGCTCGGTCGCCTGCGAAGTGACTGGACTGTTCGAGGGATCCGTGGAGAGGAGGCCAGGACACCTGGAAGCTGTGAAATGGTGAGTGTGCGGGACCGGGGGTCCCGAGACGGGGGAGGGGCTGTGTGTAACCGGCCGGAACCGGCTCTGGCGGGATCCGGGCCTCCCCGCGGCGACATCAGGTCTGCAGACCCGAGTGCTACTGGCGCAGCTCGGCCCTCGGTCCCTTCGGCTGTAAGGTAGAGTTGTTGGGCCGGCAGCTGGGACCCCGGGCGCCCAGTCTGCCCCTGCGCTGCGACCGCGACCCCGGCCCGGGCCCGGGAGCCCTCTCGGTGTAGCTCTGCGTCTCCGCAGATTGTGCTGGTATCACGGGAGGGTCATGGGGGGAATCCCGTCTCGGGTGTGGGGTTCGTGTGGGAGGAGCAGTGGGCTGTGGGGTCACCAGTCCCGCCTTTTTTCCTTAAAAACTAAACTGAAGGCCAGGCGTAGTGGCTGACGGCGGGGAGGCTGAGGCGGGGTGATTGCTTCAGCTCAGAAATTCGAAACCTGCCTGCGCAACATGGCGAGACCCCCGTTTCTATAAAAAATAAATTAAAGGTGCGGTGATGCCGCCCACTTGTAAGTCTCAGCTACTCAGTCCCAGGGGACTGAGGTGGGAGGGTCGCTTGAGGGTGGAGGTTGAGACCGCTGTGAGCCGAGGTCGCACCACTGCACTCCAGCCTGGGCGACAGAGGGAGACACCTCGTCTCAAACAAAACAAAACAGAAAGAACAACAACAACAACAACAAAAAACCCTAAACTGAGGCATCTTAAAAATTAAAGAGTTTTCCTTCTCAGAATAGGAGTTTGAAAAAAAATAGAGTTCACTTGAGCAAACAGCGATTCCTGAATGAGAAACACCCAGTCATGGCTTGTGGTTTAATAATGGAAAAACCAAAGCTATCTGCAAAATAACTTGATCTATATTCTACACCGAATATGAGAGAACATAACCAAGGGAAACAACCCTCTGAAGCCTCCAGGAAGTGGTCCCCAGGAGGTTCAATGGCAGTTTGGTTTTATTCATTTCAGCGAGACAGGAATTGCAGGGAAAATCATAAATCAATGCGTGGAAGGAGGGAAAGGCAGGACACATAGAAGCGGGGCTTAGAAGGCACAGGTGGTTCAGGGATTCTGTAGCTGGCAGTTGGTTGAGAGTGTGAAGTTGTGTCCAAAATTTGAAAGGGGCAGGAAGGAATGCATAAGCGAAGGGGGTCTGTTACTTGCCATGTGATTCCATCCCTGTCAAAAAACCGATCTGTTTCACTAGATTTTATGAATTCTAAGGCGTGACTTAATCCTTCCCTTGCATGGCCTTAGGTCTTGTTTGCTATTTAGTATTTTATTGGCACAAAGGGTCTCTTTGCAGGTCTTTTTTTGAGATGTAGTCTTGCTCTGTAGCCCAAGCTGGAGTGCACACGATCTTGGCTCACTGCAAACTCCGTCTCCCGGATTCAAGCAATTCTCCTGCTTCAGCCTCCCAAATAGCTAGGATTACAGGCGCCCACCACCACGCCCGGCTAATTGTTTTGTATTTTTAGTAGAGGCAAGGTTTCACCATGTTGGCCAGGATGGTCTCGAACTCCTGACCTCAAATGATCCACCCGCCTCAACCTCCAAAAGTGCTAGGATTACAGGAGTGAGCCACCACGCTCAGTCTCTTTGCAGTTATGTCTATTTTAACATGAATGTGGGTCAGTTGCTCCATCTAAACTCCAGAAGGGAGAGTATGGAGTGTCTGATCTCCCTTACTGACATAACTGGGAACTTTCAGGTTTTCGGGGGCCTCCCATTGGTAAAGAGCCAGCCAGTTGACTTGATTGAGGTGGGGTGGGGAGCATAGGTTTTTATTTTTAGTTTACAGGTTGAAGGATAGGCTTTCATATGGTACAGTAGAATAAAAATCAAAAAAATACTATATTGGCTACAGTGATGTAGTCGCCTTATTTGGACTTTTCAACCTTAAATAATTGAAACGATCGGATTCCCATTATAAGGAGATTATTTGAGCAAAAATCTGAGAATTGCCATTCAGGAAAATACAGATTCTAGGGAAATGGGCTTAGAACTCTAGAGTTAAAAGTTAAACTCTTGGCCGGGCACGGTGGCTCACGCCTGTCATCCCAGCACTTTGGGAGGCCAAGGCAGGTGGATCACAAGGTCAAGAGATCGAGACCATCCTGGCCAACATGGTGAAACCCTGTCTCTACTAAAAATATAAAAATTAGCTGGGCATGGTTGGGTGGCTGGGTATGGTGGCTCACACCTGTAATCCCAGCAGTTTGGGAGGCCAATGCCAGTGGATCACCTGAGGTCAGGAGTTTTCGACCAGCCTGACCAACATGTAGAAATCCCCTCTCTACTAAAAATACAAATAATTAGTTGGGGCTGGGCGTGGTGGCTCACGCCTGTAATCCCAACACCTTGGGAGGCCAAGGCAGGCGGATCATGAGGTCAAGAGATCGAGACCATCCTGGCCATGGTGAAACCCTGTCTTTAAAAAAAAAAAAAATTAGTTGGGTGTGTTAGTGCATGCCTATAATCCCAGCTACTCAGAAGGCTGAGGCAGGAGAATCTTTTGAACCTGGGAGGCGGGGTTGCAGAGAGCTGAAATTGCGCCATTGCACTCCAGCCTGGGCAGTGAGAGAGAAACACCATCTCAAAAAAAAAAAAAAAGTTTAACTCTTGACTGAGTGGGGTGTCCCACACCTGTAATCCTACCTTTGTGAGGCTGAGGCAGGAGGATTGCTTGAGACCAGAAGTTGGAGACTAGCCTTGGTAATACAACAAACCCATCTCTAGAAAAGAAAAATAGAAAAATTAGACAGGCGTGGTGGCACTCACCTGTAGTTCCAGCCACAAAGCAGTCTGAGGCAGGAGGATCACTGGAGTCCAGGAGTTTGATGCTGCAGTGAGCCAGTATCAAATTTGACATTCCAGCTTAAGACAGTGTGATGGCCGTGAAGTCTTTGTGTGAGAAAGGTAAGAGAGAGAAGTTAATCTATAATAAAGATCAAGAGAAAAGGGGCAGCCAGGCATGGTGGCTCATGCCTGTAATCCAAGCACTTTGGAGGTCAAGGTGGGCGGATCACCTGAGGTCGGGAGTTCAAGACCAGCCTGACCAACATGGTGAAACCCAGTCTTAGAAAAAAAAAAAAAAAAAAGAAGAGAAAAGGGGCCCTTCCTGGCTCTGTTCAGGGATTTGCAATATTTTACAAAAGAATATAGGTACAAAAGCAAGTTAATCTGTGTTCAGGAACAGGAAGGTTCCAGCTGGCTATGTTACTACTGCCAGTCTGATGATTCAACCCCAGAATCACACTGCTTTAAACCTCAAGATAGGTTTCACATTTTCACCAACATTTGGTGATGTCAGTGTTTTTTGGATTTTAACCACTCCACCAAGCAACAATTCAGTGGTGCGTCGTTGTTTTCATTTGCTCTTCTCTAATGGCATGCTATTTTTGATTGGTTGGTTGTTTTCTTATTGAGTTTTGGGAGTTCTTTCTATCTTTTGGGTGTCAGTCCTCCATTAGACAGGTATCTTGCAAATATTTTGTCCCAGTCTACAGCCTGTCTTTTCTTTCTTTTGAGATGGGGTCTCCTACTGTCACCCAGGCTGGAGTACAATGGCACAAGCTCAGCTCACTGCAACCTCCGCCTCTCGGGTTCAAGTGATTCTCCTGCCTCAGCCTCCCAGTTAGCTGGGATTACAGGCACCCACCATCATGCCTAGCTAATTTTTTGTATTTTTAATAGAGACGGGGTTTCACTATGTTGGTCAGGCTGGTCTCCACCTCTTGACCTCAGGTGATCCACCTGCCTCAGCCTCCTGAAGCGCTGGGATTACAGGTGTGAGCCACCGAGCCCAACTCTCTTTCATTATGTTAAGTGTATTTGCCAAAACAGAAAGTTTTTTCATTGTTTGAAACAGGATCTCATTTTGTCACCCAGGCTGTAGTGCAGTGGTGCAATCTTGGTTCAGTGCAGCCTCAACCTCACCGTGCATGTATATTTACTATAAATCTGGAAGGCTTTTATTTTCTGACCTGGTTGGCCTAGTAGCATCTCCCTTCTCAAGCTGAGTAGAAGGCATGAGAGCAGACATCCTTGTCTGTGTCTTATCTTTGGGAGAAAGCAGTTAGTCCTTCACCATCACAAATGAGGGTTGTTTTGCATTTTTTATATATACCTTATAGTAGGTTGAGAAAGTTCCTTTGTATTGAGTGGATTTTTTTTTTTTTTTTTTTTTGAGACGGAGTTTCACTCTTGTTACTCAGGCTGGAGTGCAATACTGCGACCTCAGCTCACTGCAACTTCCACCTCCTGGGTTGAAGTCATTCTTCTGCCTCAGCTTCCCGAGTAGCTGGGATTACAGGCACGTGCCACCACACCCAGCTAATTTTTGTATTTTTAGTAGAGACGGGGTTTCCCCGTGTTGGCCAGGCTGGTCTCAAACTCCTGACCTCAGGCGATTCATCCGCCTGGGCTTCCCAAAGTGCTGGGATTACAGGTGTAAGGCACTGTACCTGGCCAAGTGTTTGATCATGAAGGGATGTCAAGGTTTGTCATGTGCTTTTTCTGCATCTTTTAGAATGTTCTTGTGTTGTTTGCTGTTGATCCTATACTATTAAGGTGTATTGCATGAATGGATTTTCAGAGTTAAAAGCAGTATTGCTTTCCTGAATTGAATGCCACTTCATCATGGGTTATGATATAGTTATATATTGCAGCATTCTCTTTTCCAATATTTTGGTAAGGTATTTTCTGTTGAAATTTAAAGAAGAGGGCCGGGCGCGGTGGCTCACGCCTGTAATCCCAGCACTTTGGGAGGCCGAGGCGGGTGGATCATGAGGTCAAGAGATCGAGACCATCCTGGTCAACATGGTGAAACCCCGTCTCTACTAAAAAATAACAAAAAATTAGCTGGGTATGGTGGCACGTACCTGTAATCCCAGCTACTCAGGAGGCTGAGGCAGGAGAATTGCCTGAACCCAGGAGGCGGAGGTTGCGGTGAGCCGAGATCACGCCATTGCACTCTAGCCTGGGTAACAAGAAAGAAACTGTCTCAAAAAAAAAAAGGGAGAGATATTCATGTACAGTATCATAATATAGTCAAGCATTGTCTAGTACCAGATACAGTGCGTGTGTGTACACATACACACACACATGTACATATTCTGCATTTATATATAGTACATTGTTTGGTTATGGTAGGTAATTGGTAAATATTACATGTAACTTGTATATGATATATAATTGCCATATATAAATGGTATTAGACTATATAGCATTATACTGTTATAGTGTAAATTTGTACATTTTTATCCTTTACAGCCTAGTGAGTTTCATTTTCATATCAGCCTGCAGCATAAATCGAATACTGGGAATATCATCCTCCTCTGGGAGCAAAGGAGAATCTCACCCTCTTGTTGCTACAGAATGTGCCACCCAAAAATATTCATGATCTAAGGGTGCGGTGGCTCATGCCTATAACTCCAGCACTTTGGGAGGCCGAGGCTGGCAGATCACAAGGTCAGGAGTTTGAAACTAGCCTGACCAACTTGGTGAAACATTGTCTCTACTAAAAATACAAAAATTAACTAGGTGTGGTGGCACATGCCTATAATCCCAGCTACTCAGGAGTGTGAGGCAGGAGAATCGCTTGAACCCAGGAGGCAGAGGTTGTGGTGAGCCAAGATCACGCCATTGTACTCCAGTCTGGGCAACAGAGTGAAACTCCATCTCAAAAAAACAAAAAAGAGAGAGAGAAAGAGACACACAAAAGTGGGTTGCTAAAATATATGATAATTTTATTATTTTTTTCAGGCACCATCATACTATTCCATAGGGGCTAAACCATTTACAATCCTTTGGACAGAGCACATGGGGTTCCTTTTCTCTCTTGATGGAGTTCTCTCACACCACTTCACACAAAAGTTTTTGTATTTGATAAATATTTACCTTTTTGTTGAGACTGGACACCCTGGAGTTTTTGCCTCTCAATCTTGTTGCCATTCAACTTTGAGCAATTAATCAATTATAATCCAGGCTTTTCTATCCAAGCAGTTTCCAAGAAAGGTTTCTGCTCTTGATTTTTTGTTTTAGTTAGTTATGACTCTTATCAGTCAGATTAGTAGGGCCTCAGCCCGGCACGGTGACTCATGCCTATAATTCCAGTACTTTGGGAGGCCAAGGCAGGCAAATCACTTGTGGTCAGGAGTTTGAGACCAGCCTGGCCAACACGGTGAAACCCTGTCTCTATTCAAAATACAAAAATTAGCTGGGTAGCCGGGCGCGGTGGCTCAAGCCTGTAATCCCAGCACTTTGGGAGGCTGAGGCGGGTGGATCACGAGGTCAAGAGATCGAGACCATCCTGGTCAACATGGTGAAACCCCGTCTCTACTAAAAATACAGAAAATTAGCTGGGCATGGTGGCGCGTGCCTGTAATCCCAGCTACTCAAGAGGCTG
>NW_022438523.1:11086-13047 GCF_009761245.1 Sapajus apella
AAAAAAAAAAATTAGCTGGGTGTGGTGGTGGGCACCTGTAATCCCAGCTAGTCGGGAGGCTGAAGCATGAGAATTGCTTGAACCTGGCAGGCGGAGTTTGCAGTGAGCCAAGATCATGCCGCTGCCTGGGTGACAGCGAGACTGTCTCAAAAAAAAAAAAAGAATTTCTTTATGGAAGAGAGTGAGTGTTGACAGAGTAAAAAGTCTGATGGGGCCGGGTGCGGTGGCTCACACCTGTAATCCCAGCACTTTGGGAGGCCGAGGTGGGTGGATCACGAGGTCAAGAGATCGAGACCATCCTGGCCAACATAGTGAAACCCTGTCTCTATTAAAAATGCAAAAATTAGCCGTGCGTGATGGCACGTGCCTGCGGTCCCAGTTACTTGGGAGGCTGAGATGGAGGAACAGCTTGAACCCAGGAGACAGAGGTTGCAGTGAGTGCAGATTGCACCACTGCACTCCAGGCCGGGCATCGGAGCAAAACTCTGTCTCAAAAAAAAAAAAGTCTGATGGATCAAATCATGGAATAAATGTTTGGAGTTCACAGCACCATGAGAATTTCGTAGGAATAGAGTATAGGAACCCAGTGCTGTCAATCTCACCCATGTTTCTTTACCTGTGTGAGATGTTTCAGGATTCAGTGGTCTTTGAGGATGTAGATGTGAATTTCACCCAGGATGAGTGGGCTTTGCTGGATCCTTCCCAGAAGAATCTCTACAGAGATGTAATGCAGGAGACGTTCAGGAACCTGGCTTCTGTAGGTAAGAGTGACAGCATTACTTTCCTCAGTGAATTAGAGAACAAGTATTTGTAGCTTGTCAGTACTGTTGGGTGATTTGGAGGGCGGACAGGGAATAGAAATATGAATAAATGAAGCAAGGCTACAGTGTACCATGAACATAGAATCTAGTAATTTTTTCATAATTTTACTAATTCAGGACTATTTTTCTGCGTCTATATTTTAGGTAAAAAATGGAAAGATCAGAAAATTGAAGATGAGTACAAAAATCCCAGGAGTAACCTAAGGTAATTTGCATTCACAAGAGAAAGCGGTGTCTCTCTAGACAATCATAGAATGGAAGAAAATGGGCCGGGTGCGGTGGCTCATGCCTGTAATCCCATTACTTTGGGAGGTGAGGTGGACAGATCACCTGAGGTTGGGAGTTCGAGACCAGCCTGACCAACATGTGGAAACCTGTCGCTACTAGAAAATACAAAATTAGGCTGGGTGTGGTGGCTCTTGCCTGTAATCCCAGCACTTTGGGAGGGTAAGGCAGTCAGATCAGGAGGTCAAGGGATCAAGACAAAAATTAGCTGGGTGTGGTGGTGGGTGCCTGTAGTCCCAGCTACTCAGGAGGCTGAGACAGGAGAATCACTTGAACCCGGGAGGCAGAGGTTGCAGTGAGCTGAGATCATGCCACTGCACTCCAGCCTGGCGACAGAGTGAGACTCCATCTCAAAAAAAATACAAAATTAGCCGGGGGTGGTAGCAGATGCCTGTAATCCCAGCTACTTGGAAGGCTGAGGCAGGAGAATCGCTTGAACCCGGGAGGCAGAGGTTGCGGTGAGCTGAGATCCTGCCATTGCACTTCAGCCTGGGCAACAAGAGCAAAACTCCGTCTCAAAAAAAAAAGGAAGAAAATGTTAAAAAGGGCCGGGCACAATGGCTCATGCCTGTAATCCCAGCACTTTGGGAGGCCGAGGCAGATGTATCACGAGGTCAGGAGTTCGAGATCAGTCTGGTCAACATGGTGAAACCCTGTCTCTACTAAAAATACAAAAATTAGCTAGGCATGGTGGTGGGTGCCTATAATCCCAGGAGGCTGAGGCAGGAGAATCACTTGAATCTGGGAGGTGGAGGTTGTAGTGAGCCAAGATTGCGCCACTGCACTCCAGCCTGGGCAACAGAGTGAGACTCTGTCTCACAGAAAAAAAAAAAAAAAGTTAAAAAGAAGCAAACA
>NW_022438523.1:13147-13397 GCF_009761245.1 Sapajus apella
CGCCTGTAATCCCAGTACTTTGGGAGGCCGAGGCGGGTGGATCACGAGGTCAAGAGATCGAGACCATCCTGGTCAACATGGTGAAACCCCGTCTCTACTAAAAATACAAAAAATCAGCTGGGCATGGTGGCGCATGCCTGTAATCCCAGTTACTCAGGAGGCTGAGGCAGGAGAATTGCCTGAACCCAGGAGGCGGAGGTTGCGGTGAGCCGAGATCGCGCCATTGCACTCCAGCCTGGGTAACAAGAGT
>NW_022438523.1:13497-13910 GCF_009761245.1 Sapajus apella
AAAAAAAAAAAAAAAACCATGTATTTAAGTGTGTTATAGGCTGAATATCATGGCTGACGCCTATAATCCAGCCCTTTAGAAAGTTCAGGTCAGAGGATTGCTTGAGCTGAAGAGTTTGAGGCTACACTCGGCCATGACAGCACCATTACAATCTAGCTGGGGTTAAAGGGCAAGACCCTGACTCAGAAGCAATAAAATTGACAAAGACGGTTAGTACTTGTAAAATAGTTTACTCGAAAACAGCATTGGCCGGGCGCCCAGGTGCATGCCTGTAATCCTAACACTTTAATAGTGGCAGGCGGATTGCTTAAGTCTGGGCGTTTGAGACCAGCCAGGGAAATGTGACAAAACCCCATCTCTAGCAAAAAATACAAAAATTAGGCCAGGCGCACTGGCTCATGCCTGTAATCCCA
>NW_022438524.1:0-13909 GCF_009761245.1 Sapajus apella
TTACACCCTATACTCCCATTCACTCAGGAATATCCAAACGCAGCTTTCAGAACAAACGTGTTTCTAACTCGCTGAATCGAAACATAGATGCACCTTCCTAAGGTGAATGAATACATACCACAGCAGTTTGAAGGAGACGTTTCTCCTGTGTTTTAGACGCGATCTTACTGCTAATTCATATGATCCTGTATATGGCTGGAAAAATCTCTTTCTAGATTCTCCAAAGAAAGGTTTTCTGAACTGCTACATTCACACATCTGTTTAACTCTCTAATTCTAATATATACCTTGACAAACATTCTGCTACATAGCTCCGTTTTTGTTTTAGAGCCAGATATTTCTCATTACACCGTATACTCCCATTCACTCAAGAATATCGAAACGCAGCTTTTAGAAGAAACGAGTTTCTAATTGGCCTAATCGAAATATAGATGCAAATTCCTAGGGTCAAAGAACACACAGCAGAGCAGTTTGAAAGAGACGTTTCTCCTGTGGCTTAGACGCGACCTTAAAGCTAATTCTTATGAGCCTGTATATGGCTGGAAATAATCTTTCCAGATTCTTGAAAGAAAGTGTTTCTGAACTGCTACATTCACACGTCTGTTTACCTCTGTAAGTTGAATATACAGCTTGACAATCATTCTGCAACATAGCTCACATTTTGTTTTAGAGCCAGTCATTTCTCATTACGCCCTATACTCCCATTCACTCAGGAATATCCAAATGCAGTTTTTAGAAGAAATATGTTTCTAACTAGCTGAATCTAAACATAGATGCAACTTCCTAAAGTGAAAAACACAAATAAGAGCAGTTTGAAAAAGAAGTTTCTCCTGTGGTTTAGACGAGATCTTAAGCTAATTCGTATGAGTCTGTATATGGCTGGAAATATCTCTTTCCAGATTTTCCAAAGAAAGGGTTTCTGAACTGCTACATTCACATATCTGTTTAACTCTCTAAGTCGAATATCTGTACCTTGACAATCATTCTGCTACATAGCTCCGTTTTTGTTTTACAGCCAGATATTTCTCATTACACACTATACTCCCATTCACTCACGAATATCCAAATGCAGCTTTTAGAACAAACGTCTTTCTAACTCGCTGAAACGAAACATAGATGCAACTTCCTAAAGTCAACGAACACACAGCAGAGCAGTTTGAAAGAGACGTTTCTCCTGTGGTTTAGACGCGATGTTACCGCTAATTCTTAAGAGCCTGTATATGGCTGGAAATATCTCTTTCCAGATTCTCCAAAGAAAGGTTTTCTGAACTGCTACATTCACATATCTGTTTAACTCTCTAAGTTGAATATACACCTTGACAATCATTCTGCTACATAGCTCCGTTAATGTTTTAGAGCAAGATATTTCTCATTACACCCTACACTCCCAACAAACCAGGAATATCCAAACGCAGCTTTTAGGAGAAACCTGTTTCTAACTCGCTGAATCTAAACATAGATGCAACTTCCTAATGTGAACCAAACACAGCGGAGCAGTTTGAAAGAGACGTTTCTCCTGTGATTTAGATGCGATCTTAAAGCTAATTCTTAGGAGCCAGTATATGGTTGGAAATATGTCTTTCCAGATTCTCCAAAGAAAGTGTTAGTGAACTGCTACATTCACGCATCTGTTTAACTCTGTAAGTTTAATATACACCTTGACAATCATTCTGCTACATAGCTCCGTTGTTGTTTTAGAGCCCGATATTTGTCATTACACCCAATACTCCCATGCACTCAGGAATATCCAAACGCCGCTTTTTGGAGAAACGTTTTTCTAACTCGCTGAATCTCAACATAGATGCAACTTCCTAAGGTGAAGAACACACAGCAGAGCAATTTGAAAGAGACGTTTCTAATGCGATTTAGACACGATCTTATAGCAAATTCTTAAGAGTACGTATATTGCTGGAAATATCTCTTTCCAGATTCTCCAAAGAAAGGGTTATTCAACTGCTACATTCACACAATTGTTTAACTCTGTAAGTTTAATATACACCTTGACAATCATTCTGCTACATAGCTCCGTTTTTGTTTTAGAGTCGGAAGTTTCTCATTACACTGTATACTCCCGTTCACTCAAGAATATCGACACTCAGCGTTTAGAAGAAACGTGTTTCTAACTCGCTGAATCGAAACATAGATGGAACTTCCTAAGGTCAACGAACACACAGCAGAGCAGTTTGAAAGAGACGTTTCTCCTGTGGTTTAGACGCGATCATACCGCTAATTTTTATGAGCCTGTTTATGGCTGTAAATATCTCATTCCAGATTCTCCAAAGAAAGGTTTTCTGAACTGCTACATTTACACATCGGTTTAACTCTGTAAGTTGAACATACACCTTGACAATCATTCTGCTACATAGCTCCGTTTTTGTTTTAGAGCCAGATATTTCTCATTAAACCCTATACTCCCATTCACTCAGGAATATCCAAACGCAGGTTTTTGGAGAAACGTGTTTGTAACTCGCTGAATCTAAACATAGTTGCAACTTCCTAAGGTCAACGAACACACAGTGGAGCAGTTTGAAAGAGACGTTTCTCCTGTGGTTTAGACACGATCTTACCGCTAATTCTTTAGAGTCTATGTATGGCTGGAAATATCTCCATCCAGATTCTCCAAAGAAAGGGTTTCTTAACTGCTACATTCACACATCTGTTTAACTGTAAGTTGAATATACACCTTGACAATCATTCTGCTACATAGATCCGTTTTTATTTTAGAGACAGATATTTCTCATTACACCCTATACTACCATTCACTCAGGAATATCCAAACACAGCTTTTAGAACAAACGTGTTTCTAACTCGCTGAAACGAAACATAAATGCAACTTCCTAAGGTCAACGAACACACAGCAGAGCAGTTTGAAATAGACGTTTCTCCTGTGGTTTAGACGCGATCTTAAGCCAATTCATATGAGCCTGTATATGGCTGGAAATATCTCATTCCAGATTCTCGAAAGAAAGTGTTTCTGAACTGCTACATTCACACATCTGTTTAACTCTGTATGTTGAATATACACCTTGACAATCATTCTGCTACATAGATACGTTTTTTTTTACAGCCAGATATTTCTCATTACACCCTATACTCCCATTCACTCAGGAATATCCAAACGCAGCTTTTAGAAGAAACGTGTTTCTAACTCGCTGAATCGAAACATAGATGGAACTCCCTATGGTGAAACAAATACAGAAGAGTAGTTTGAAATAATCGTTTCTCCTGTGTTTTCGACGCGATCTTACAGCTAATTCTTATGATCCTGTATATGGCTGGAAATATCTCTTTCCAGATTCTCCAGAAAAAGGTTTTCTGAACTGCTACATTGACACATCTGTTTAACTCGCTAACTCGAATATACACCTTGACAATCATTCTGCTACATAGCTCCGTTTTTGTTTTACAACCAGACATTTCTCGTTACAGCCTTTACTCCCATTCACTCAGGAATATCCAAACGAAGCTTTTAGGAGAAACGTGTTTCTAACTCGTTGAATCTAAGCATAGATGCAAGTTCCTAAGGTGACCGAACACACTGTAGAGCAGTTTGAAAGAGACGTTTCTCCTGTGATTTCTACGCAATCTTGAAGCTAATTCTTAAGAGTCTGTATATGGCTGGAAACATCTCTTTCCAGATTCTCCAAAGAAAGTGTTTCTGAAGTTTCACATTCACACATATGTTTACCTTTGTAAGTGGAATATGCACCTTAACAGTCATTCTGCCGCGAAGCTCCGTTTTTGTTTCAGGGCCAGATATTTCTCATTACACCCTATACTCCCATTGACTCAGGAATATCCAAACGCAGCTTTTACAAGAAACGTGTTTCTAACTCGCTGAATCTAAACATAGATGCAACTTCCTAAGGTGAACAAAATACAGCAGAGTGGTTTGAAAGAGACGTTTCTCCCATTGTTTAGACGCGATCATACGGCTAATTCTTATGAGCCTGTGTATGGCCTGAAATATCTCTTTCCAGATTCTCCAAAGAAAGGGTTTCTCATCTGCTACATTGACACATATGTTTAACTCTGTAAGTTGAATATACACCTTGACTATCATTCTGCTTCATAGCTCCGTTTTTGTTTTAGAGCCAGATATTTCTCCCTATGCCCTATACTCCCATTCACTCAGGAATGTCCAAACGCAGCTTTTAGAAGAAATTTGTTTCTAACTCGCTGAGTCTAAACATAGATGCAACTTCCCAAGTTGAACGAACACAAAGCAGAGCAGTTTGAAAGAGACGTTTCTTCCATGGTTTAGACGCGATATTACCGCTAAACTTTTGAGCCTGTATATGGCTGGAAATATCTCTTTCCAGATTCTCCAAAGAAAGGGTTCCTAAACTGCTACATTCACACAATTGTTTATCTCTGTAAGTTTAATATGCACCTTGACAATCATTCTGCTACATAGCTCCGTTATTGTTTTAGAACCAGATATTTCTCATTACACCCTATACTCCCATTCACTCAGGAATATCAAAACGCAGATTTTAGAAGAAACGTGTTTCTAACTCGCTGACTCTAAACATAGATGCAGCTTCCTAAGCTGAACGAACACATAGCAGAGCAGTTTGAAAGAGAAGTTTCTCATGTGGTTTAGACGCGATCTAAAAGCTAATTCTTATGATCCTGTAAAGGGCTGGAAATATCTCTTTCCAGATTCTCCAAAGAAAGGTTTTCTGAACTGCTACAATCACACATCTGTTTACCTCTCTAAGTCGAATATATATCTTGACGAACATTCTGCTACATAGCTCCGTTTTTGTTTTACAGCCAGATATTACTCATTACACACTATACTCTCATTCATTCACGGATATCCAAACCCAGCTCTTAGAACAAACGTGTTTCTAACTCGCTGAAACGAAATATAGATGCAACTTCCTGAGGTCAACGAACACACAGCAGAGCGGTTTGAAAGAGACGCCTCTCCTGTGCCTTAGGCGCGATCTAAAAGCTAATTCTTATGAGCAGGTATATGGCTGGAAATATCTCTTTCCAGATTCTCGGAAGAAAGTGTTTCTGAACTGCTACATTAACACATCTGTTTACCTCTGTAAGTTGAATATACACCTTAAAAATCATTCAGCTATGTAGCTCCATTTTTGTTTTAGAGCCAGATATTTCTCATTACACCCTATACTCCCTTTCACTCAGGAATATCAAAACGCAGCTTTTTGGAGAAACGTGTTTCTAACTCGCTGAATCTAAATATAGATGAAACTTATTAAGATGAACGAACATACAGTAGAGCAGTTTGAAAGAGACGTTTCTCCTGTTATTTAGATGCGATCTTAAAGCTAATACTTAAGAGCCTGTTTATGGCTGGAAATATCTCTTTCCAGATTCTCCAAAGAAAGGGTTAGTCAACTGCAACATTCACAGAATTGTTTAACTCTCTATGTTTAATATACACCTTGAGATTCATTCTGCTTCATAGCTCCGTTTTTGTTTTAGAGCCAGATATTTCTCATTACGCCTTATACTTCCATTCACTCAGGAATATCCAAACGCAGCTATTAGAAGAAACGTGTTTCTAACTCAATGAAAGGAAACACAGATGCGACTTCCTAAGGTCAATGAACTCACAGCAGAGCAGTTTGAAAGAGACGTTTCTCCTGTGCTTTAGACGCGATCTGAGGGATAATTCCTATGATCATTTATGTGGCTGGAAATATCTCCTCCCAGATTCTCGAAAGAAAGTGTTTCAAAACTGCTACATTCACACTTCTGTTTAACTCTGTAAGTTGAATATACACCTTGAATATCAATCAGCTACATAGCTCCGTTTTTGTTTTACAGCCAGATATATCTCATTACACCCTATACTCCCATTCACTTATGAATATGCAAACGCAGCTTCTACAAGAAACGTGTTTCTAACTCGCTGAATCTAAACATAGATGCAACTTCCTAATGTGGACGAACACACAGTAGAGCAGTTTGAAACAGACTTTTCTCCTGTGATTTAGAGGTGATCTTAAAGCTAATTCTTAAGAGCCTGTATATGGCTGGAAATATCTCTTTCCATATTCTCCAAAGAATGTGTTTCAAAACTACTACATTCACACATCTGTTTAACCCTATAAGTTGAATATACAGCTTGACAATCATTCTGCTATGCAGCTCCGCATTTGTTTTAGAGCCAGATATTTCTCATTACACCCTATACTCCCATTCACTCAGGAATATCGACACGCAGCTTTTAGAATAAACGTGTTTCTAACTCGCTGAATCTAAACATAGATGCAACTTCCTAAGGTGAACGAACGCAGAGCAGAGCAGTTTCAAACAGACGTTTCTCCTGTGGTATAGACGCGATCATAAAGCTAATTATTATGAGCCTCTATATGGCTGGAAATATCGCATTCCAGATTCTCCAAAGAAAGGTTTTCTGAACTGCTACATTCACACATCTGTTTAACTCTCTAAGTCGAATGTACCCCTTGACAATCATTCTGCTACATAGCTCCGTTTTTGTTTTAGAGCCAGATATTTCTCACTACACTGTATACTCCCATTCACTCAAGAATATCGACACGCAGCTTTTAGATGAAACGTGTTTCTAACTCGCTGAAACGAAACATAGATGCAACATCCTAAGGTGAACGAACACAAAGCAGAGCAGTTTGAAAAAGACGTTTCTCCTGTGGTTTAGACGTGATCTTACCGCTAATTCTTTTGAGCCTGTATATGGCTGGAAATAGCTCTTTCCAGATTCTCCAAAGAAAGGTTTTCTGAACTGCTACATTCACATGTCTGTTTAACTCTGTAAGTTGAATATACACCTTGACAATCATTCTGCTACAAAGCTCCGTTTTTGTTTTATAGGCAGATATTTCTCATTACACCCTACACTCCCATTCACTAAGGAATATCGAAACGCAGCTTTCAGAAGAAACGTGTTTCTAACTCGCTGAATCTAAACATAGATGCAACTTCCTAAGGTGAATAAACACATACCACAGCAGTTTGAAATAGACGTTTCTCCTGTGGTTTAGACGCGATCCTACCGCTAAATCTTATGAGCCTGTATATGGCTGAAATTAACTCTTTCCAGATTCTTCAAAGAAAGTGTTTCTGAACTGCTACGTTCACACATCTGTTTACCTCTGTAAGGTAAACATACACCTTGACAGTCATTCTGCTAGATAGCTCCTTTTTTGTTTTTGAGCCAGATATTTCTCATTACACCCATTATTCCCATTCAGTCAGGAATATCCATAAGCAGCTTTTAGAAGTAACGTGTTTCTAACTCGCTGCATCTAAATATAGATGCAACTTCCTAAGGTGAACGAACACATAAGAGAGCAGTTTGAAAGAGACGATTCTCCTGTGGTTTAGACGCGATCTTACCACTAATTCTTAGGAGCCTGTTTATGGTTGGAAATATCTCTTTCCAGATTCTCCAAAGAAACGTTTTCTGAACTGCTACATTCACATATCTATTTAACTCTCTACGTTGAATATACACCTTGACAATCATTCTTCTACATAGTTCCGTTTTTGTTTTAGAGCCCGATAGTTCTCATTGCACCCTATACTCCCATTCACTAATGAATATTCAAACGCAGATTTTAGAAGAAACCTGTTTCTAACTCGCTGAATCTAAACATAGATGCAACTTCCGAAGGCGAACGAACACACAGCAGTGCCGTTTGAAGGAGACGTTTCTAATGTGATTTAGACGCGATCTTATAGCTAATTCTTAAGAGTCTCTATATTGCTGGAAATATGTCTTTCCAGATTCTCCAAAGAAAGTATTATTCAACTGCTATATTCACACAAATGTTTAACTCTGTAAGTTTAATATACACCTTGACAGTCATTCTGCTACATACCTCCGTTTTTGTTTTAGAGCCAGATATTTCTCATTAAACCCTATACTCCCATTCACTAAGGAATATCCAAACGCAGGTTTTTGGAGAAACGTGTTTCTAACTCGCTGAATCTAAACATAGTTGCAACTTCCTAAGGTCAACGAACACACAGTGGAGCAGTTTGAAAGAGACGTTTCTCGTATGATTTAGATTCGATCTTAAAGCTAATTCTTGAGAGTCTGTATATGGCTGGAAATATCTCTTTCCGGATTCTCCAAAGAAAGGGTTAGTTAACTGCTACATACACACAATTGTTTAACTCTGTAAGTTTAATATACACCTTGACAATCATTCTGCTACATAGCTCCGCTTTTGTTTTAGAGCCAGATCTTTCTCATTACACCCAATAATCCCATTCACTCAGGAATATCCAAACGCAGCTTTTTGGAGAAACGTGTTTCTAACTCGCTGAATGTAAACATAGACGCAACCTCCGAAGTTCAACGAACACATAAGAGAGCAGTTTGAAACAGAAGACTCCCCTGTGGTTTAGACGCAATCCTACCGCTAATTCTTAGGAGCCTCTATATGGCTGGAAATATCTCTTTCCAGATCTCCAAGGAAAGGGTTTCTGAACTGCTACATTCACATATCTGTCTAACTCTGTAAGTTGAATGCACACTTTGACAATCATTGTTCTACAAAGCTCCGTTTTTGTTTTAGAGCCAGATATTTTTCATTATACCCTAAACTCCCAATAACCCAGGAATATCCAAACGCAGCTTTTAGAAGAAACGTGTTTCTAACTCGCTGAATCTAAACATAGATGCAACTTCCGAAGGTAAACGAACCCATAAGAGAGCAGTTTGAAAGAGGCGATTCTCCTGTGGTTTAGACGCGATCTTACCGCTAATTCTTAAGAGCCTGTATATGGCTGGAATTATCTCTTTCCAGATTCTCCAAAGAAAGTGTTTCTGAACTGCTATATTCACACATCTGTTTAACTCTGTAAGTTGAATATACACCTTCCCAATCCTTCTGCTACATAGCTACGTTTTTATTTTAGAGAACAGATGTTTGTTATTACACCCTATACTCCCACTCACTCAGGAATATCCAAACGCAGCTTTTAGAACAAACGTGTTTCTTACTCGCTGAATCGAAACATAGATGCAACTTCCTGAGGTCAACGAACACATACCAGAGCAGTTTGAAAGAGACGTGTCTCCTTTGGTTTAGACGCGACCTTACCACTAATTCTTATGAGCCTGTATATGACTGGAAATATCTCTTTGCAGGTTCTCTAAAGAAAGGGTTTCTGAACAGCTACATTAACACATCTGTTTAACTCTGTAAGTTGAATATACACCTTGACAATCATTCTACTTCATAGATCCGTTTTTGTTTTAGAGCCAGATATTTCCATTACACCCTATACTCCCATTCACTCAGGAATACCAAAAGCAGCTTTTTGGAGAAACGTGTTTCTAACACGCTCAATCTAAAAATAGATGCAACTTCCAAAGGTGAACCAAATACAGCAGAGTGGTTTGAAAGAAACGTTTCTCCCGTTGTTTAGACGCGATCATACGGCTAATTCCTAGGAGCCTGTGTATGGCCTGAAATATCTCTTTCCAGATTCTCCAAAGAAAGGGTTTCTGAACTGCTACATTCACATATCTGTTTAACTATGTAAGTTGAATATACACCTTGACTATCATTCTGCTAC
This sequence comes from Sapajus apella, assembly GCF_009761245.1. Taxonomy (NCBI): domain Eukaryota; kingdom Metazoa; phylum Chordata; class Mammalia; order Primates; family Cebidae; genus Sapajus; species Sapajus apella. Next base: position 9,555 of record NW_022438524.1, read on the forward strand.
ATAGCTCCGTTTTTGTTTTAGAGCCAGATATGTCTCATTAGGCCCTATACTCCCATTCACTCAGGAATGTCCAAACGCAGCTTTTAGAAGAAACTTGTTTCTAACTCGCTGAGTCTAAACATAGATGCAACTTCCTAAGTTGAACGAACACAAAGCAGAGCAGTTTGAAAGAGGCGTTTCGCCTGTGGTTTAGACGCGATCTTACCGCTAAACTTTTGAGCCTGTATATGGCTGGAAATATCTCTTTCCAGATTCTCCAAAGAAAGGATTCCTAAACTGCTACATTCACACAATTGTTTATCTCTGTAAGTTTAATATACACCTTAACAATCGTTCTGCTACAATGCTCCATTTTTGTTTTAGAGCCAGATATTTCTCGTTACACCCTATACTCCCATTCACTCAGGATTATCGAAACGCAGCTTTTAGAAGAAACGTGTTTCTAGCTCTCTGAATCGAAATATAGATGCAACTTCCTAGGCTCAACGAACACACAACAGAGCAGTTTGAAACAGACGTTTCTCCTGTGGTTTACACGCGATCTTAAAGCTAATTCGTATGCGCCTGTACATGGCTACAAATATCCCTTTCCAGATTCTCGAAAGTGTTTCTGAACTGCTACATTCACACATCTCTCTAACTCTGTAAGTTGAATACACACCTTGACAATCATTCTTCTACATAGTTCCGTTTTTGTTTTAGAGCAAGATATTTCTCATTACACCCTACACTCCCAATAAACCAGGAATATCCAAACGCAGCTTTTAGAAGAAACCTGTTTCTAACTCGCTGAATCAAAACATAGATGCAACTTCCTAATGTGAACCAAACACAGCGGAGCAGTTTGAAACAGATGTTTCTCCTGTGATTTAGATGCGATCTTAAAGCTAATTCTTAGGAGCCAGTATATGGCTGGAAATATGTCTTTCCAGACTCTCCAAATAAAGGGTTATTGAACTGCTACATTCACGCATCTGTTTAACTCTGTAAGTTTAATATGCACCTTGACAATCATTCTGCTACATAGCTCCGTTGTTGTTTTAGAGCCCGATATTTCTCTTTACACCCTATACTCCCAATAACCCTGGAATATCCAAACGCAGCTTTTGGAAGAAACCTTATTCTAAGTCTTGGAGTCTAAGTATAGATGCAACTTCCTAAGGTGAAAGAACACCCAGCAGAGAAGTTTGAAAGAGCCGTTTCTCCTGTGGTTTTGACGCGATCTTAGCTAATTCTTATGTTCCTCTAAATGGCTCGAAATATCTCTTTCTAGATTCTGCAAAGAAAGGGTTTGTGAACTGCTACACTCACACATCTCTTGAAGTCTGTAAGTTGAATATACACCTTGACAATCATTCTGTTAGACAGCTCCGTTTTTGTTTTAGAGACACATATTTCTCATTACACCCTGTATTCCCATTCACTGAGGAATATCCAAACGCAGCTTTTAGAAAAAACGTGTTTCTAAATCACTGAATCTAAACATAGATGCCACTTCCTAAGGTGAACGAACGCACTTCAGAGCTGTTTGGTATAGACGTTTCTCCTGTGGTTTAGACGCGATCTTACTGCTAATTCTTATATGTCCGTATATGGCTGGAAATATCTCTTTAAATATCATCCAAAGAAAGGGTTTCTGAATTGCTACATTCACACGTCTGTTTAACTCTGTCAGTTGAATATACACCTTGACAATCATTCTGCTAGATAGCTCCGTGTTTGTTTTAGAGCCAGATATTTCTAAATACACCCCATCCTCCCATTCACTCAGGAATAACCAACCGTAGCTTTTAGAATAAACGTTTTTCTAACTTGCTGAATCTAAACATACTTGCAACTTCCTAAGGTGAACGAAAACACAGCAGAGCAGTTTGAAAGAGACGTTTCTCCTGTGGATTAGACGCGATCTTACCACTAATTCTTATGTGCCTCTATATGGCTCGAAATATATCTTTAAAGATTCTCCAAAGAAAGGGTTTCTTCACTGCTACATTCACAAACCTGTTTAACTCTGTCAGTTGAATATACACCTTGACAATCATTCTGCTAGGTAGCTCCGTTTTTGTTTTACAGCCAGATGTTACTCATTACACCCTATACTCCCATTCACTCAGGAATATCCAAACGCCGCTTTTAGAACAAACGTGTTTCTAACTCGCCGAACCTAAACATAGATGCAGCTAAGAAAGGTGAACGAACACACAGCAGAGCAGTTTGAAAGAGACGTTTCTCCTTTCGTTCAGACGTGATATTACCGCTAATTCTTATGTGCCTGTATATGGCTGGAAATACCTCTTTCTAGGTTCTCCAAAGAAATGGTTGCTGCACTGCTGCATTCTCACCTCTCTTTACCTCTGTAAGGTAAATATACACCTTGACAATCATTCTGCTGGATAGCTCCGTTTTTGTTTTATAGCCAAATATTTCTCCTTACACCCTATACTCCCATTCACTCAGGAATATCCAAACGCAGATTTTAGAAGAAACGTTTTTCTAACTGACTGAATCTCAACACAGATGCAACTTCCTATCGTGAAGGAACACAACGCAGAGCAGTTTGAAAGAGACGTTTCTTCTGAGGTGTAGACATGAGCTTACCGCTAATTTTCCTGTGCCTGTATATGGCTGGAAATATCTCTTTCTAGATTCTCCAAAGAAAGAATTTCTTAACTGCTACATTCACACATCTCTTTAACTCTGTAAGTTGAACGTACACCTTGACAATCATTGTGCTAGAAAGCTCTGATTTTGTTTTAGAGCCAGATATTTCTCCTTATACCCTATACTACAATTCAATCAGGAATATCCAAACGCAGCTTTTGGAAGAAACGTGTTTCTAACTCGCTGAATCTAAACATAGATGGCACTACCTAAGGTGAACGAAGACACAGCAGAGCAGTTTGTAAGAGACGTTTCTCCTGTGGTTTAGATGCAATATTACCACTAAATCTAAGGTGCCTGTATGTGGCTGGAAATATCACTGTCTAGATTCTCAAAAGAAAGTGTTTCTGAACTGCTACATTCACACATCTGTTTAACTCTGTATGTTTGATATACTTGTTGACAATCATTCTGCTAGATAGCTCCGTTTGCATTTTAGAGCCAGATATGTCTCATTACACCCTATACTCCCTTTCACTCAGGAATACCCAAACGCAGCTTTTGGAAGAAACGGGTTTCTAACTCACTGAAGCTAAACATAGATGCAGCTGCCTAAGGTGAAAGAAAACACAGCAGAGCAGTTTGAAAGAGATGTTTCCCTGTGCTTTAGACGCGATCATGCCGCTAATTCTTAAGTGCCTGTATATGGCTGGAAATATCTCTTTCCAGATTCTCCAAAGACACGGTTTCTGAATTGCTACAGTAACACATCTGTTTAACTCTGTAAGTTGAATACACACCTTGACAATCATTCGGCTAGATAGCTCAGTTTTTGTTTTAGAGCCAGATATGTCTCCTTGCACACTATAATCCCATTCACTTAGGAATATACAAACGCAGCTTTTAGAAGAAACGTGTTTCTAACTCGCTGAATCTAAACATAGATGCAACTAAGAAAGGTGAACGAACACACAGCAGGACAGTTTGAAAGAGACGTTTCTCCTGTGGTTCAGACACGATATTACCGCTAATTTTAAGTACCTGTATATGGCTTAAAATATCTCTTTCTAGGTTCTCCAAAGAAAGGGTGTCTGAACTGCTATATTCACACATCTGTTTAACTCTGTAAGTTAAATATACACCTCGACAATCATTCAGCTAGATAGCTCCGTTTTTGTTTTAGAGCCAGATATTTCTCATTAAAACCTATACTCCAATTCACTCAGGAATATCCAAACGCAGGTTTTTGGAGAAACGTGTTTCTAACTTGCTGAATCTAAACATAGTTGCAACTTCCTAAGGTCAACGAACACACAGTGGAGCAGTTTGAAAGAGACGTTTCTCGTATGATTTAGATTCGATCTTAAAGCTAATTCTTGAGAGTCTGTATATGGCTGGAAATATCCCTTTCCAGATTCTCCAAAGAAAGTTTTTCTGAACTGCTACATTCACATATCTGTTTAACAGTCTAAGTTGAATATACACCTTGACAATCATTCTGCTACATATCTCCGTTTTTGTTTTAGAGCCCTATATTTCTCATTACACCCTATACTCCCATTCACTCAGGAATATCGAAACGCCGCTATTTGGAGAAACGTGTTTCTAACTCGCTGAATCTAAACATTGATGCATCTTCCGAAGGTGAATAAACACACAGCGGAGCAGTTTGAAAGAGACGTTTCTCGTATGATTTAGATGCGATCGTAAAGCTAATTCTTAAGAGTCTGTATATGGCTGGAAATATCTCTTTC